>NW_022987956.1:0-52931 GCF_902827165.1 Trematomus bernacchii
CCTCCATCATAATGAAGTGCTTTGAGTGCTTACGAAAATTAATGGTGGAAAGGTTCAGAAACCGCAACTTACCGTCTGAAAGAAACAGGGAAATCCATGTAGCCGTCACTCTTCATGGAAACACAGCCCGATGTTCGCACGAGAAAGTTACCGGTGCGCCAAGTAGGGAGTGGAGCGCACAGGAGACAACCGTTTCATTGCAGACTGTTATGTTGGGAATGGCATGGCATACATTATTTGAGATATATTTCAAACTCTGACTTCATTTAGGGACATTTCGGCCAGAGGTGTAGAGCTATTTGTTAAGCACCGGATTCGCAAAACAGGAGAGTCTGTGAACCAGTCTGCCCTTCATCTATGAATTCATGTTCGTGACGCTAACAGTATCTGCGCAGAGAGCTGCGTTTTTACACACACACACACACCACACACACACACACACACACACACCACACACACACACACAACACACACACACACAACACACACCACACACACACAAACACACACACACACACACACACACACACACACACACACACACACACACACACACACACACACACAAATTAATAAAGCGTGGCCTCGTTTTATTTAAATTGAGGCCATTTTCTATTAAAATTCCTCGTTTTTTTTCTTTCTCTCTATGAACCCTCCAGGGCTCCGTGGAGGTGTAAAACCTGAGCATTTTAAATCACATATAGGAAATGCTTGTAGAATCTGTAGTTGTATTTGTATTGTTGATTTAATGTGTGAACGAGGCGATATAGAGAAGTGAAGCTGTCATTAGTAGGCTGTTATTTGTTATATTCTGTTGGAGCGGTAAGCAGGCCTTTTGTTTTTGGATATTTGTGGAGTCAGGTGGTCCGTGAGTGTTTTTATTGGTTAAGTGGTCTTTGGTATGAAAAGGTTTGAGAACCACTGCTCTAGAACAAAGGCATTGCCTTCACGATAAGGTTTGTTCAGCTAGTTTCAATGTTGAATATTGATGTGATGTTGAAACTAGCAGCACTTTGCCATGAATGGAGTTATGGCAGTCTTCCTTTTTTTATTACCATGTTGTTTTTTAGTGAAGGAGACGCTGATAGCACAGCACTGTGTTTCACCTTTTTCATTTGGGTTATTCAAATCAAAATGTCATGAGGTTTATAACCAAAGACTAAATGCTTTGAATCAAAGAAACAGGTGAAACTAGTGTGTTTTCTCTACTAATAAATAATACAATAACAATAATAATATTATAATAACTAATCTCTTTCAACAAAACTTTTGGATGTCCAGAATGAACCCGGTTAGCCTGTCAAACAGCTGGATCTGAACATGAAAAGGTCTTCATCTCAACACTCTTCTTCCTCACTCAGACGCTTAAAGTACTGGAGCTTCTCCTTGACTCCACTCATGGTGAAAGGCATGGTCAAGAAACTACAGAATAAAATACAAATACAAATCTTGCAGTCAATTTCAAATTATATTGAAGAAGTATTCAGATTTTGAATACATAATTGTATTTAAAGAGACCCTCAATCAGCCTTTTAGGTCTTTGGCCTCACATTGCATATTCCTCTATTGTTTTTAATTGTGAACATTATCTCTTTATGTGCTATTAATAAAAATCTAAATCAATGAAATAGCACCAAAATATACAGATTAAAATCCAGCTTTTGAATGTAAACTGGACTTGGATTATTTAAAAAGGGAATTACAAGTTGATTAATAAATTACTTGTTATATTCCATTTCCTAATTCTTGTTTTTTTAAAGACCAAATCTTCATTTATTATCCCAGTGTGTTGACTTCACTCTGCTTTCATCAGCATGTCCAATCTGCCCACTGATAACACATAGAAACCAGATACATGTGTTTGATGAAGCTTAGTATATATATTCAACCTTTACTCTATATCAGGGGTGTCAAACTCAAGGCCCGGGGGCCAAATCCGGCCCGCGACTTCATTTCATGTGGCCCCACAAGAGCTTGCAAAGAATATAATATGTTTATTATACGGTTACATGCTACTTTACAGAAGCACGTTGCCCATAAACGACATGTCCCACAATGCATCTCAAATTTGACTTTTTCTCAGAATTTGACTTTTTTTTTGTCCAAATATGCCTTTTTTCTTAGAATTAGCCTTTTTCCTCATAAATAGATTTTTTTTTTCAAATGTCATCTCTCTTTTCAAAATGTCACAATCAATGTTTTTCCAGAATGTGGCTTTTCTTTTAAAATCATATTGTGACATTCTTACTGAAGAGACTTGCAATTATTTGCTCTAGACTTCTGCTTTCAGACGTAGTTAATTATGAAGTTATATTAATTAATGATATAGTCTTAAAGTTACAACCGGCCCTTTGAGTGCAACCATAATGCTGATGTGGCCCGTGATGAAATTGAGTTTGACACCCCTGCTCTATATGTACTTTCACCTGTTAAAGTTCAGAGTTTAACTCGTGTCATGTTTGTTTTTTATTCTATATATTTCCATAATCTAAAGAAAAATCTCATTACATTTAAATAAAAAATAAGGACTAGGCAAATAGATATAAATCAACAATGCAGGAAAAGTAAAGTAGTGTTAAATTATAGTTTTACTCTCAAGACAATCAGATCAAAAAAGGTTCTGTTGACCTTCATATACATGGACTCTTACCGTCTGAAAGCAAATTGTTCTTCCTTTAACTCCTTCTTCATGATCTCAGGTTCTAATGCAGGATAATATTCTCTCTCCTCCTTAGCCCTGCAGAGATGGAGCGTTGACAGACAGGTGGAAGGTTCAGGAGCTTACTGACTAAAACATGGTGTTACAAATGTCCTCTCATAGCAAAACATGTTTGACAAAGGAGGTCAGCTGGACTAGTGTTTCTCAAATGGGGGTGTGTGTACCCATCGGAGCACTTTGGAGTACTCTGGAGGGGCTGAGAGATTAAAGAAGAAGTTACATTACATGTTTCTTAGTTGTTTGTGATTTTTAAACTTATCAAAACCTTAAAAACATATGTATTCAATATTCCTGTTTCTAATGCAGTCATTAACACTGCTCTAGAACAAAGGCATTGCCTTCACGATAAGGTTTGTTCAGCTAGTTTCAATGTTGAAATATGATTGTGATGTTGAAACTAGCAGCCACTTGCCATGAATGGAGTTATGGCAGGCTTCCTCTTTTTATTACCATGTTGTTTTTTAGTGAAGGAGGCGCTGATAGCACAGCACTGTGTTTCACCTTTTTCATTTGGGTTATTCAAATCAAAATGTCATGAGGTTTATAACCAAAGACTAAATGCTTTGAATCAAAGAAAAGACAGGTGTTTTATTTCTCAGAAATGTAACTAACTATACTCTTTTGAACAAAACGTCTGGATGCTCCAGAATGAACCCGGTTAGTCTGTCAAACAGCTGGATCTGACATGAACATGAAAAGGTCTTCATCTCACCTCTTTTTTGACTCAGTCTCCACTCATGGTGAAAGGGATGGTCGAGGAACTACAGAATAAAATACAAATACAAACAAAAATCTTGCAGTCAAATTTAAAATTGTATTGAAGAAGTATTCAGATTCCTTTTTGAATACATAATTGTATTTAAAGAGACGCTCAATGAGCCTTTAGGTGTTTGGCCTCACATTGCATATTCTGCTATCACTTGTTTTTTTATTGTGAACATTATTTCTTTATATGCTATTAATAAAAAATATAAATCAATGAAACAGCACCAAAATATACAGATTAAAATCCAGCCTTTGAATGTATACTGGACTTGGATTATTTAAAGAGGGAATTACAAGTTGATAATAAATTACTTGTTATATTCCATTTCCTAATTCTTGTTTTTCTAAAGACCAAATCTTCATTTTGAAAGTCTTAAACTGAATGTAAAAGTATTCCTGTTTAATAAAGTAGAAAAACAACTCATTCAGGTTTCCCTGATAACAATCAGGAGAAGTGAATACCTGGAGAAGATGATAGATGTACGAACACCGACCGAGAGGAGCAGCCTGTAAGAGGAGAAGAAATAATGACAGAAGTTATTTTATTCCTACAATTCTTCCCCCTTTCTTTGTTAAAAGTAAAGAACTGGAATACAAAATGCAAGTAGAGTACTGCATTAAAATATATATTGTTACTCTGTTAAATACTCATTATGTAGAATGATTTCATTTCAGAAACTATGGTCGTGTCTCAATTCAGGGGTTGCATCCTCGAAGGGTGCATTCGTAGACCGCATACGTCACTTCCGCCGAAAGAAGGTCTGTCCCCAATGTTTTTTTAAAGACGAGACTCCTCCGAATGCAGCCTACTTCTTCCCCAATTTGAAGGATACCATCTGATGTACACTCCGCGGCCTACCATATCCCAGGGTGCAATGCGCGCAGGGAAGAGTGAGTTTTTTTTCAAATTAAATGGCTTCCGGTCTCCCCAGCAGAGTGATTTAAAAGCAGCAGCAAGCCGAAGGAATCACTATAAATGTGAGTATTAGGTTTGTTGTTTGTTTGTAGCTTTTATTTAACAGGTGAAAGCCCCTTGAGATCAAAAGATCTCTTTTTCAAGGGTGACCTGCAGGTTTTAACTTACTTTCAATTAACTAACGTCACACACGTCAAACCCAAGGGGCATTAAAACGTACATTTTCGTTAAATAATACGGATAAATATGTGACGCTAATTAGCTAGCTGGACGTATTGCACTGTTTACACTTATTTTTAATTCAATTCAGAAGTTTACTAAAGTCATACAGAGATCTTGGCTCTGTTTATAGATAAGTTATACTTTATATTACATAAATAGACCAAAGTGAAAACATTTAGACCGGTATAGCCTACAGTACGGTGGGATTTATAAAATGCTACCCTGACGTGTAGCTGCTGTTAGCTTTATTTATTTCTCTGACATGTTGCAATGTTTGACTGTTTATTAAACTTTGGGACAACATTACAACCTTTGTGTTCAGCTCATGCTGCTTTGAGGTAGGGCTAAAAGAAAAGCCTATTCTATTAAAATTAAATATTTCCACCAGATTTGATCATCTTTTATAAGGTTAAAGTTTATTTAATTTATCCTAATCCCATAATAATAAGACAATCACAAATAGACAGCAGCCTTTTGCTTGATGTTAGTTTGTGCCGTGCTGTCAAAGGGATGCACGTGTGACTGTCATTTCATCTCTTTAGTTTTTTAAAAACCAGTACAGTACATAATTTTAAATGATCCTTTAGGGATTGTTTGTCTGAAATGCTTAGAGTTCAATTTTGCAATAATACTTCTGCAACCCTTTACTATGATTAATTCACTTTTTTCTTTTTGTCTTGTTTTTCTCTGTGAATAGGATCATTCTGGAGAAATGGATCTGCTGGAGAAGGACCCCTAATCTGAAAAGTGCACAGCGGATCATCAGGACAGAGCTGCCATCCACCTGGACCCCCCGAGGTGCTGGAGAAAGCAAAACGCGATCAGGAACATCCTCCACCCAGACCTCTGCTTACTGCCGTCCTAAGACTTGTGTCTTAGTTTCAGAATATGATTTTGTATGTGTACTTTCTTTTAATAGATATGTAACGATTATAGCTTGAGTCTGTCTGATTCCCCAAACAGCTGCTTCTATTTACTTGCTGCACATATAATACAAATAAACAACTTGATAAAACACACTTTTGCTGATATTTGTTTTACTGCTGAATCTGATGATGTTAAATAGCATGATTGGTTTCCTCTGTCTCAATGATGAAAGTTATAATAATAGAAGACATGAAGTTGCAGAGAGAGGATGGATATATTCTTACCTCTACTTTGTGATTAGATGAAAATACAATATTACATTGTAATTGTTAAACACATTGTTTATTTCATTTACTGAGGTTGTAACCATTATTTCCAACATGTGTACATAAGCAGTGGAATAATAGGATATCTCTAGGTCATTAAACTGTCTTCAGTTTAATTTTATTAATACAAAAAATAGGTCATAGAAAATGTTTAATAGTGTATTTCAGCAGAGCGGGGGGTCACGGTGCTGCTGGACCTGGAGGTGCTGACCTGGGGTCAGTGGGACATCATCTGGGCAGGTTTAGGGGAAGAAGGAGAATATAAACTGTTATAATCACAGCTATTAAGATTAGAACACTAATATTGTTTAGAATCAATCTATACAACATGCTTTTGTTCATTTAAAAAACATATTGTTTTATTAGTACAGAAAAATTAAGACTTATTTGAAAGGGGACCTATCATGCAAAATGCACTTTTGTACGTCTTTTATACATGAATATGTGTCCCCGGTGTTCCAGGGAACTCACCAAGTGTCAGAAAACACAACCCTGTCTATTTTCCTCCATACCCAAATCTCTAAAAGCGGGGCTGCAACGGATCTGATAAAAACTGATCCAGAATTGAACACTGTCCTGACGTCAGGACGGTGGCGCTACGGCTATTGGGCCAACTCTCCACCTATCAGGGGAATGTGGGGTTGGGCCACGGCCGGTCATTGCCGCTCGAAAGCGCTGGAGATGCTGTAGTACATATGCCAGGCCTGTAAGTGGCGCTGTAGTCTGCCACAAAAGCAGCGAAGAAGACTTCCCGCGCATGGTTACCATGGTTACCCTTCTGTTTATTCTCCACTGTGGCTTTCTTTCTCCCTCCCCGAGGCAAGCGTTTGCTCCCGCTGCTTTAATTCAATGCAATCCCCTCCCCGTCGAGGCAAGCACTGTAATTCTCTCCGGTTAGTCCACCAGCAGATGACAAACACCCACCTCTCCGCCTCTTCCAAGGAACGAGGGGACCGTGCGGCAGAGTTTCAGTTAGGTTTTTTTTCGCCGTCAACATGTCCGTTAAAGTTGAAATCTTCCGGACAAAATTAGAAAAGTGCCGGTCAAAGGTCTTCTTTGTTATTTATTGAGCTTTAAAACAAATGAATAACGACTCTATATAATCATATAAGAATATAACACGGAGGACGGAGATCTCTTTTCTCCCCCTCTTCTGACCCAACAGCTGTTCAGAGCACGCTCCCCTCTCCTGCAGGGGGGCGTGGTCAGCTGCAGCTCACAGAATCAGCCCCCTGCAAAAACAGGGCTGGAAAGAGCAAATAGAGCGAAATGAGGCATGGCTAAAATGCATGATCTGTTTGGTATTTTGAAAAAAAAACTATATTTATATACTTTATATAGGTTTGGCCCTACAATATATTGTTCAAATATACATGTAGCATGATAGGTCCACTTTAAATATGAAATAATATGATTAAATTACATCAGCTATATATAATTGACTTGTTAACTTACTAATGTAACATTACTGCGGGCTAAAGGAACAACTTCATCTTATTTACCTGGCCATGGTCCTCTTTATTTCATCGCCGACGGTGATCTCCAAAAAATGTAAAAGTAAAAGTAAAGTTTCTGGATCCTTTTCAGCTGAGTTAGCTTGTAAGCTAATATGCTAGGAGGCTGCTGGAGCAACGCAACCGAACAGCGGGTATCACGTGACGTAAATACGAAGCGCTCCGTAGGCTAGACCGTCTCATTTCGTAGGCCGCTCGGTCCAGCCTACCCGAAGGGTGCAGCCCCTGAATTGAGACACGGCCACTGTGTATTTCACAATTTGATTATACTTAAAGACACATTAATGTGTTAACCAGAGCCCCTCCTCCAACACACACGAACGCGCACATGACCAATGAGGGCACGAGATAAGTTTGTGCACAGATGGAAGGCTGACAGGCAGGTAGGCCATCCAGTTATTTTAGCCGGGCCGGCTAAAATGATTGGCCGTGCTTTTTACAGTATTACGGCTTCCACAGATGAAATTTTTTATGGATTTTTTGTCAAAGCACTTAAGATATTCATTGCTATCGGGATGTTAAGAGCATTCCATGGAATATAACAACAAGTGTATCTCGAGCCGGTTTCTCAAATTTACCTACCCCACCTTTAATGACACATTAATGTGTTAATCATTTTTAATATAGGCTAGTAGCGGTTAGAAATACATCTAATTTCAGCTCATTCATACTGTTTTTTATTCATTTACATTTGTTATCATAATGTATTTTTTGTTGATTAATCGTGATATAATTAAAGGAGTAAAGTGGATTAAATGTTCATTAATTCCCCCTAAAATGTAGGGCAGTAGACCTATGAAGTAGCAGAAAATGAAAGTTAAATGCTTTAAAATGGTCTCCTCTCCTCTTCCCCTCCTTCCTCCCTGTCACTACCCGATCTCTCCCCCTGCCCGATCTGTACTGCCATGTGCGAGATGGTCCGCCATATTGGACAACTACATACGGCAACTCTACTAGGACACTTGACACAGTGGCTTTTGGCAAAGCAGAAAAAGAACCGGGAGAGATTATTGTTATAACAATGTGACTTCACTATTATTTAACAACTCTTTTTATTGGGTTCTTTTATTTGGGGTTAAGTACATTGTCAGAATAAGTGAGACATGGATTTAACTTATGTTAGACAGCTATCATACTGAATAAATATTTACTGTGAATGTATGCAAAAATGTATGGCATATAGCTGTCTAACAGAAGTTAAATCAATTTCTCACTTATTCTGACAATGTACTTAACCCCAAATAAAAGAACCCAATAAAAAGAGTTAAATAATAGTGAAGTCACGTTGTAATAACAATAATCTCTCTCGGTTCTTTTTCTGCTTTGCCAAAAGCCACTGTGTCAAGTGTCCTATTAGAGTTGCCGTATGTAGTTGTCCAATATGGCGGACCATCTCACACATGGCAGTACAGATCAGGCAGGGGGACAGATCGGGTAGTGACACTCATAGATATAAGTGTTTATATATATCTATGGTGACACTCCCCTCTCCTCCTCCTCTCTTCCTCTCCTCCTCCTCTTCCTCCTCCTCCTTCTCTTCCTCCCCTCTCCTTCTCCTGAATTACAGCACATTTGTGTATTTCTTAATATTTTTAAATAATCCTTGAAGAGTTTCCTGTAATCGGAAATAACACATTGCGTAAAATCTCCTTATAAAACAAAATGTCCGACAAAGATAAACAACAACTTTTATAATAACAGTACTAACTTTAATTCAGCTTCGGTTGTGGTAACAATGTACAGCAACACAAAAACATTGCGACCAACCGTCACATTAACGGTTTATAAAGCCGGTAAAAAAAAGTGTTCTAGAACAATGAGGAAGTTTGTGCTAAGCTAACTGAGTCCTAGCTAGCATGCACGGTTAAATACATTTATAAACTAGATAGCATTCGAGGTAACGTTACAGCATGAGTAGTATTACATATATACATATTTAATATGTAGTGAGACTAAATCAAAGTATTGTATTGTATGATATACGTGTATATGTCGAGGGTTTAATCCGCAGTTCAGTTTACCTTTAGTGCGCAGCAGTTATTTGCCAAAGTGAAAGTGAAACTTAACATGACTCAAAACATAACAAGGAAATGTGACACGTCAGTTGGAGGTTGGTTGTATAGAAAACACACGGATTACAGGGAGTCAGGCATTAATCAAATGTGTTTCTGAAATCATTTTTAAATTAAAACTAGTGATGTTACCAGTGGCGTTTCTATGTGTACAAAACTGGGGGGCAGAGAGAAGATGTGGGGGATGAGAGAGAGCGAGAGAGAGCGGGGGGGGAGACCAGAGAGAGGGCGGAGGAGAGCAGAGCGCCAGAGAGAGAGAGGGGATAGGAGAGAGAGAGGGGGGACAGAGAGACGGGTGGGGGGGAGAGAGAGAGGGGGGGGGGACAGAGAGATGGTGGGGGACAGAGAGAGAGACGGTGGGGGGGAGGCAGAGAGACGAGTGTGGGGGGGCCAGATAGAGAGATGGGGGAGAGAGAGAGAGAGGGGGGGAGAGGGGGGAGTGTTCAAATTACATACTGAAGACCACGCGGGCAGCAACACTGTCAGCGCATACATTTACGCTACACTTGTTGGTCCTGTTGGAGCAGAACACCCTTGCTACGCGCCGTTCGTTGGGATGAGGCTGAAATCTCTATAAATAAGAAGGAATGAAAACACCGGAATCAAAGTTTCTATAACAATTATCTGAGTTTACTGGTAGGAAACCAAACACATATACAAGTTATACAGAGTACTCCGGACTTCAGGTTTGTGATGCGATGCGGACACAGATGTCAGGACCAGCCACTCACATACAAGTTATACAGAGTACTCCGGCCTTCTGGCTTGTGATGCGATGCGGACACAGATGTCAGGACCAGCCACTCACATACAGAAGCATTTTACACTCAAAAACAACAGTATACATATCCCTATTTTGGGGCGGAGATGTGTTGACTTGTTCCCTCCCCCTTTTATTCGACAGCGAATTAGAGAGCCCCTGGGGAGGAGCTGTGCTCACCTCCCCCAAGTGTTCTTACTGGTTGGATTCACATCTGGTCGGGTTCAATCAGAGTTCTGACCAGAACGTGAGATCCTAAGTTCCATAAGGTCAAAAGTCAATCTTTATCTCTGCCTCGATCTTAACTCCATCCCCTTCCCCTGAGAGCTCTTCACATAAACCATCCCCCCTCAGACATCCAAACCCCTCTGCATACATTTAATGAGGTCTTTAACTACTTTAAAACCAACATCTGTTTTTAGGGGTGAAAAGGCCAATGTGTGTGGGTGAAGCAGAATCTCTGGGTCAGTGAGTTTAAAAGTGAGAATAACATTCCTATTCTAAGTGATTATCAAAACCCGTTTGTGATTACCTAAAACAGTTCAAACAATACATGTTCACTAAAATACAATTCAAAATAATACATGTTTACTTCAATACAGTGTAGAATCATATCTTTTTACTTCAGTACGTAAATGTACGGTACACAGCGTGGGGATGTCATATTGTAATGCACCTTAATACATAAGTAAATAGCACCATCACAAAGCAATTCTTAACAACAACAACAACAACCATAATGCTTTAGCATTAAAACACCATAGACTGTAAATATAAGGAAAACGCAGACACTCATCACCGAGGTCACAATATCAATCAATCCAGCAGAGGCAAAACACAGAAGATCAACAAAATATATGACATAAATGAACTTACCAAAGCTGAAGGCTCACTTGAAAAGAAAAGCGGCACGGCGGTCCTTCCTCTGACAGAATGTTTCTATCACTTTGGGGATGAAGTCCTGTAGTTGCTGGATCAACTGGCTTTCAATTGAAAGCATGGCCAATGCGTTAAGTCGCAGCTGTCCCATGGTGTTGCGAGTGAAAGTCTTTATCCTTTTGAGGGTGGAAAAGTTCCTCTCTGACTCGGATGTCGTCATCGGAGTTGTTACTATTATTTTGACCAAAATAACAGTCTCAGCAAACGTATCCTCCGAGTTGTTCTCGTGAATGGATTTCAACAGAGACAGGGCAGTGTTTCCAGTGTGAAGTTCACTGTGGCGGTAGAGCGTGGTCAGCTCAGACTTCAACTTCTCCTTGTTTCCCAAAGCAGGCCACAATTTCACTGCGCAGTCAAGCTCAGGTGTAGGAAATGACAGGACATGCTGTGGGAAGAGTGAGCTGTCAACGAGCTTTGCAGCGATCAAATGGTCACTCTGTGAGAACCTCTGTTTCACCTGTGAGATGCTGTGTCACATGCCTCCTTCATTACCGGCGCTGTGCTGCTGACTCGTCGGCCTGGCTCGTCTGTTCCATCATGAGTGGTGGCGGCCAATGCATCAGTTTGCTGCCTCATTTTCTGGACATTTTCCTTGAAGCGGCAGAGCGCGCTGTTGATCCCAGGTGCATCGATGGTTCGTTTTTGCAGAGTGTTGTATAAAACATCCACTTCTGGCATAAGCAACGAAAAAAACTCCAGGAGCTGCATAAATGCTCGGTCCCGCAGTTTCTTTGACAGGCCGTATGCCTCACTTATGGTGACCGCATCCCATCCTGGTTGTGTGCGTATATGGTCCATACACTGAAGAAGTGCTTCTCGGGTCTCCCAAACCGCGTTCACAGTTCTGCTTTTAAAGTTCCATCTCACAGCCGGTGGCCGTGGTATGCGTCTCTGTGTTGCCTCTGCAAGAGCTGCAACACGTTTTGGAGCACCGGAGAAAAAAGTGGAAAAAGCAGTTAGATCTGCAAAAAACACCTTCAGGATGCTCATCCTTGCTGAACACAGTTGCTGCAGGGTCAGGTTCAGTTGGTGGGCATAGCAGTGAACAAACTGAGCGTTTGGGTACGTCTCCTTCATGACCGTCTGTACCCCGCGCACGTTACCGCTCATGACGGCCGCCCCGTCATAGGTCTGAGCGATTAGCTTTTCTTTCAGCTTCAGGGGTTCAAGAACAGCCTTGATGCTGTTAGAGAGACCTACACCAGTTTTGTCCTTTACTTCCACAAACTCCAAAAAACGCTCTGTAACTGTGAGGTCAGGCATAATGTATCGCAGCACAATCACCATTTGCGATTTACATGAGACATCGGTTGTCTCGTCGGCCTGAACGGCAACAAATGATGTGTTGTCCACTTGCTTGGATATTTCCTCCCTGTACACATCATACATGCAGTCCAAGAGTTCATTCTGTATGGTGCTTGATGTCCCTTTGAAAACGGGCTGAGCTTCGTAGTGCCGTCGAAGCCTGGAATCGCCCTCACACATTGTCTCGAAAATTGACCTGAATATCCCTGGATTCAGAGAGTCCGCCGACTCGTCGTGGCCCCGCAGTGCTGTCTCACATTTCCCACACAGTTTAATACAGGTGATGATCCGACCCAACACGTACCTGTTTTCTTCCACCTTTCTATTATGATCATCAATGCCGCGTCTGTAGGCGCTGTCAATCTGAGCTGCAACATTCACCCTTCCCAGTAATCCCAATTTTACGGCATTTTCCAAGTGACTGTTGCTGCTCTCATGCTTCATTGTCCTCTCCGAAAGATGCTTTAAGTCCTTGTAACCTGTCCTCGACCAAGTACCTTGATCTTCACCAAAAAGCAGGCAAGGAAAGCAAAAGAGGGAATTCTTCTGGATGCTCGCCGTTAGCCATTTCTTTTTAGCAAACCACTCAGCATTAAACCCGCGGTTCACTTTGCCCGCAGTCTGGACCATTTGGAAATCCGGTGGATGGTGGGCACCGAGGCGCTTTACCTCCAGTTTCTCTCCGAGACTAAGTGTCTCAAATGTGTGCTCCAGTAAATGGTCAACTTCATTCATTTTCTTTCAGTTTTTTACTTCTTTTTAATCGCTGGTGATGTTAGCTATTTGCTGCTCTCTCGTCTTCTCTTCACACTACACGTGACGTTTCGCAGCACTGCACACGTGACATATTTACAGCCAATCAGTTCTGAATAATGTGAGCTGACGTATGGTGGGGATGGCACCTCTGTGCCCCTTTGGCCTTTTTTTTTTTGCCACACACATTACATTGAAAAATACTCTGAGCATGCGCAGTGAAGTTTTTACAGTCACCGTTCACTTAAACAGTGAGAGGGAGGGGCAGAATCAGGTTTTGTCCCACATGGCTCAAAACGGCACTGTAGACACTAATTAGAAGAACACAGACTAAAACAGCAATGTACAGACGAATCAGATGATTAAACATGACCTTAAATATATTTTATATTTTTTTTTATTTCTTTTTTTGCATCTCTTTGCATTTTTTGTAATCATTATGTGTAATACTTTCTGCTGACACTAGGTGGGGCTGTGCCCCACCTGCCCCTAATGACCAGTCGCCACTGGATGTTACGTATTGCGCCGAGGCTTTGGAGCGTGTGTCGAGTAATCCCCGAAGCTTTTTGTGAAGCATGTATCGAGGCTTGTATCGGTTTGGGCCAGTGACGTCATCGATGACAAACGAAGCCACGCTGCCTGTCGATACCACGTGACTGCTTCAGGAAGCGATTCAGATCGGTTGAACCGTTGAACCGTTGAACCACAACGCTCATTATACCCATGGATGTATAATAAGAACCATATTACCCCTCCTGTTCCCGGGCCCGCTGGTGACACGATGGAATTAAAAGAGCTCAGACCCTCACTTAGAGGTCGGAACATGTCATAAGTATAGATACAAGCATAAATAAATGTAGGAATAAAAACATGAATAAATAAATTAATAAATACAGGAATAAATATGGTGTAGTGTTTTCAGTGAGATTCAGCGTGGCTCTAACTCCAATCTATCACCCAATCATGATACTCGCTGTCCATTGTGAAGATTGGACCTAAACCAATCACCACGCGAGTTCACAATGGACGGAGCCAATCACGTCACGGCATCACAATGGACAGAGCCACTCACGGCACGGCTTCTCCCCGAACCCGCCCCCCTCACGCTTTTGGTTGACAGTGGACAAGTCGCGAGGAGATGTATTCAGAGTTCCACCGGGTCCGTCTGCGTCGCGTTACAGCTGCGCCGCGGCGCTCACGGCCACTCTAGACTATGAGGTGTGATTCGTATGAGGTGTGATTTGTGCCAATGAACGAACTCACTGAGCAGACAATCGTGTCGATCGTCGCCTACCATGCCGTGAACTATGCCGCGAGAGAAGTAACGTGACACTCTTGTCGCCACCCCTCTCGTCTGAGAAGCTACGTGACGTCTGCGTCTGAAGTTACTTTACTTTGGTAGTTATCACCAAATAACCCAGTAATGTTACAGCTACGTTGCTGTTCAAGCTCTCTATTTCAATATAGTTTTGGTATTAAAATAATGTTACACCTCTTGTATATGGGCTCAGAACAGTCTCATAATACACACATGCACACAGAAGGATTCACACTTGTATTTCATGATCCGCAAAAGGATTCACACTTGTATTTCCGGATCCACACTTGTGTTTTTCAATGCACACAC
Source organism: Trematomus bernacchii (assembly GCF_902827165.1). NCBI lineage: Eukaryota > Metazoa > Chordata > Actinopteri > Perciformes > Nototheniidae > Trematomus > Trematomus bernacchii. Next base: position 14,786 of record NW_022987956.1, read on the forward strand.
AAATGTGTTCCGTTTCATATACATGTAAATAAAATCCAAATACAGAAAAAAGTTTTACATATGTATTTTTGATCCTCACATATTTGTTTTCCGTTTAAAACCGCTGCACCTGCAAACACAAACCGCTTTCTGTGCATGGATCGCTCTGCATTCGTGTGTGGGTTTTTTGAGACTCCCCTGACGGTGACCCGATTCGTACTTGTAATTTTTTCTATCTATAGCCAATCAGATGTCTCCTCAATTCTAAGCCAATCACATGAGCGCGCCCCCACAAGGGTAGATTTCTTGCGTTCATGACGTAGCGCTTCATGTACGCATTTTGCGCTGTCCGGAGCTGACAGGTCCATGGAGCCTGCCTGCAGGCGCTAATCTCAGGACACCTCCACTCTCAGTACATTACCACTTTCCGATCAGGAAATGCACGCAAATACAAGCCTTTATATTATTAAGGTACAGTGCCACTTTCCGAACCATTAATGAATGCTTGTGTACACAAAAACGGCAGGCAAAACTGTTTTAAATGTGTGTTTCCTGTATGGCGATCAGCTGCTTTATTTATGTCTGTATGAAGTTGTTGTGAGTGTGGAGGGAGCAGCTACAGGTTAGCTTAGCCTAATCGATCAGTGCACTACGAAGCCAGTGCTAGACAGTGAACTGTCAACGGGGGGAGCCCCGCCGGTCATTATCGGCCGATATTCACTCTTAATAGTTTGATCGGTGCTCTCTATAAAGGCCGATCAGGAGAGCTGGATCTGATCGATATGGACATAAACGCGAGTGAAGTTTTAGCGAGCTGCATGAGAAACTGACGGGCTGTCAGGAGAGAGGGAGGGAGAGAGGAAAAGAGATGATCCTTACTCCCGTGTTATTATCCGGTCATAGTCCGGTAATTACCTAACGGAAACGCTGCTACACAATTCTTCTTATTATTATTATTGAAACATGACCGGTAAGTTTCAAATTTGTCCGGTAAAATTAAATTCTGTCCGCGGAAACCCTGCTCCGGACTACGCAAAATGCGTATATGAAGTGACATGAACGCAAGAAATCTACCCTCGTGGGGGCGCGCTCATGTGATTGGCTTAGAATTGAGGAGACATCTGATTGGCTATAGATAGAAAAAATTACAAGTACGAATCGGGTGACCGTCAGGGGAGTCTCAAAAAACCCACACACGAATGCAGAGCGATCCATGCACAGAAAGCGGTTTGTGTTTGCAGGTTCAGGGGATTTAAACGGAAAACAAATATGTGAGGATCAAAAATACATATGTAAAACTTTTTTCTGTATTTGGATTTTATTTACATGTATATGAAACGGAACACATTTGTGTGTGCATTGAAAAACACAAGTGTGGATCCGGAAATACAAGTGTGAATCCTTTTGTGGATCATGAAATACAAGTGTGAATCCTTCTGTGTGCATGTGTGTATTATGAGACTGTTCTGAGCCCATACTTGTATGCCCTGAATGCAAAAACAACCACAGACAAGAATATATATTTTTAATTATCAAAATGATAACAAAGGCTGAAAAAACAGGAGAAGCCTGTCTTCCCTTGGTCTCCAGGAGAAAACGCCACTGCATATCACCAAGTTTTCATATAGTTTTGTGTGTGAAATAGATCGCTGCAGTGAACACGACTTTATGTATTTGTTTATGGTTTATTTGATTTGGAGGGATGCAGTATACATAGAAGTTCAGAGAAGAGGCAACCCCTATATATTGTTTATTTTATTTCATTTCATTTTGGCACCATGGCAGAGGCAAATATAGAGTTAATGTGCGGAGATTATAATGTCCCGTTTACTAAAATATGTAGGCTATTGTTTTTTGATGTTTAGTTGACAAAATAGTCACTGTGCTACATTTTGCTGCCCTCAAGCATACATCTGAAGACAAGAGTTGTGTCCCCCTTTGGCCACAAGGGGGAGTATATATATATATATATATATATATATATATATATATATATATATATATATATATATATTTTGTATAGATGTTGCAACGATACAGAGCTTTGGCAATACTATATGTAACTGAAGTCATGCTAATAAAGCTATTGAATTGAATTGAGTATACCTTTAAGTGAGCTGTCAGGAGGAAACAAAGGTTCGCCAACACATTGCACTCTAATGCTGAGAAAGTACAAAGACGTGAAACGATGTGCTGCAATGTCTGTGTATTTTTGAAGAATGCCAAGTAAAGGAAGAAAGTAATAACTCGCACTGAGTCTTAATACATTACTTTATTTCAATTATATAGAAACACTATCCAATGATTTATTATGTTTGTGTTACACACACCATTACTGAATTAATTCTAAAACCAAGAATAACCTACATACAACAATAGGGAGCCCTGGCTCAAGGACGGACAAAACAAGGACACCACACATGATTATTTTCCAATTACAGTATATTTATTTAAAGAGAGTAACTCAATTGTGATATCAGTTAACCCTTGTGCCCTCCTCGGGCATTTTTGTACATTTTTCCTGACTTTTTTTTTTGATTTGGTGATCATTTCAGCTGTGTTACAGCTTTTGGCATGGATTTTTGCAAGAAGTCTTCTGTTGAGTCACATTTTTGAAATCCAATGTCGTTTACTCTTACATGTTTTGTATACTCTCGTGATGCATTTTGCACCCTCTGGACCCCTTCGTGGCAAAAATGTACACGCTCATAGAAACTGCTATTAAATCATCATACATCAATATTTTATTAAACTCTTTTTTCCATGAATCACTTGAACAACTTCTAACGTGCTCAAAACTACCAAACATCCAATAATTTTCAGGATTTTAACCCTTTAAATGCCTGTTTCATTATTTTAATTATTTAATTTCTCTTAAAAAAAAACACAAAAAATGAATTTCTTTCAATATAATAATTAGTAGAGGGATGGAACTTTGGTGGTTATTAGAGTCTGGGATGTGTCAAAGATTAGCAACAAAATTGATTTGACTGCATTATTAATTTTTACGTAGTGTCAGATACTACCTCTGGACACCTTCGTGGCAAAAATGTACACGCCCAAAACAACTGCTATTAAATCATCATACATCAATATCTTTTTCTACTTTTTTTTCATGAATCACATATACAACTTCTCACGTACTCCAAACTACCAAACATTCAATCATTGGCAGGATTTTAACCCATTAAATGCCTGTTTAATTATTTTTAATTATTTCATTTCTCTAAAAAATGCCTCATTGACTTCCATTCAGACCACATTTGTTGATCTCACTGCCATTGCAGTATAAAACCATGCATTTTGTAATGTCAGCATTTCATTTAGAAGAAAAGTAGTGATATTTGATATTTCTACTCTATTCCAACAGATTACACAAGTCTCCGTGTAGGCCGATGCATTACATTCTTACATTTTTGCCAGTTATATTATGGAGCCGTGTGACTACCAGGGGGCCCCGAGAGTGGTGTGTGTGTGTGTGTGTGTGTATGTGTGTGTGTGCGTGTGCCTGTGTGTGTGTGTGTGTATATGTATGTGCGTGTGTGTGTGTGTGTATATGTGCGTGTGTGTGTGTGTGTGTGTGTGTGTGTGTGTGTGTGTGTGTCATTTCCAGCAGCAGACTAGCAGGTCCTGCAGCATGTGACCTGGTGCTCTCAGGTGATAGAACAACAATTTTTTAGGCCTGTGCACAACCAGCACACACCTCTCCTCCCTCTCCGTGTGTGTGTGTGTGAGAATCGTAAGCATGCACAGATCATTTCATGGGAAAAAAAGGCCATCTTTTGAGGGATGTGTTTGATGTGTCTTTGAAGAGCTGCTTGATTACTCAAAAACAAAAAACAACTGTTAGTGTGTTTATGCACCTGGCTGCCAAAGATAAAAATGCAGTTTGACCAAGGGCTTATTTCATTAGTGAGCAGAGAAGGAGAAAGACCTGGAGCAAAGAGAAGGAACTCAAATGAAGAAGCTTTTCAGTGCAGAAGAGACTTCAGAAATAATCTTGTAGCCTTCTTCTGCCAGCGAGCTGCAGGACTCATCTGAAGAAGACACAAGGTTCGAGCTGGGGTCTGACACTGAATGCTCTCTGGAGTCCAGCATTTCTTTGAGTTCCTCTGACCCTTCATCTGAAAGTGGAGAGGATACTGAGGGTCCGGCCCACCATCCACCACCACGGGGGGCTTTCTTCTCACAATCTGTGAGGACACCCTGGTTTTCCCCAGCTCCTGGGAGAACGACCTCCGTTCTTCTCTGTCCCCTCACTGTGGGTCGGACCCTCAGTATCCTCTCCACTTTCAGATGAAGGGTCAGAGGAACTCAAAGAAATGCTGGACTCCAGAGAGCATTCAGTGTCAGACCCCAGCTCGAACCTTGTGTCTTCTTCAGATGAGTCCTGCAGCTCGCTGGCAGAAGAAGGCTGCAAGATTATTTCTGAAGTCTCTTCTGCACTGAAAAGCTTCTTCATTTGAGTTCCTTCTCTTTGCTCCAGGTCTTTCTCCTTCTCTGCTCACTAATGAAATAAGCCCTTGGTCAAACTGCATGTTTATCTTTGGCAGCCAGGTGCATAAACAATCAAGCAGCTCTTCAAAGACACATCAAACACATCCCTCAAAAGATGGCCTTTTGTTCCCATGAAATGATCTGTGCATGCTTACAGATTCCCACACACACACGGAGAGGGAGGAGACGTGTGTGCTGGTTGTGCACAGGCCTAAAAAAATGTTGTTCTATCACCTGAGAGCACCAGGTCACATGCTGCAGGACCTGCTAGTCTGCTGCTGGAAATGACACACACACACACACACACACACACACACACACACACACACACACACACACACACACACACACACACACACACACACACACACACACACACACACACACACACACACACACACACACACACACACACACACACACACACACACACACACACACACACCACTCTCGGGGCCCCCTGGTAGTCACACGGCTCCATAAAATAACTGGCAAAAATGTAAGAATTTAATGCATCAGCCTACAGTGGGAAAATGGTTTAATCTGTTGGAATAGAGTAGAAATATCAAATATCACTACTTTTCTTCTAAATGAAATGCTGACATTACAAAATGCATGGTTTTATACTGCAATGGCAGTGAGATCAACAAATGTGGTCTGAATGGAAGTCAATGAGGCATTTTTGAGATAAATGAAATAATGAAAATAATTAAACAGGCGTTTAAAGGGTTAAAATCGAAACCGAAAATGGTAGTTTTGAGTACGTTAGAAGTTGTTTATGTGATTCATGAAAAAAAAGTAGAAAAAGATATTGATGTATGATGATTTAATAGAAGTTATTATGGGCGTGTAAATTTTTGCCACGAAGGTGTCCAGAGGTAGTATCTGACACTACGTAAAAAATAATAATGCAGTCAAATCAATTTTGTTGCTAATCTTTGACACATCCCAGACTCTAATAACCACCAAAGTTCCATCCCTCTACTAATTATTATATTGAAAGAAATTCATTTTTTGTGTTTTTTTGTAATAAATAATGAAATAATTCAAATAATTAAACAGGCATTTAAAGGGTTAAAATCCAGAAAAGTATTGAATGTTTGCTAGTTCTGAGTATGTTATAAGTTGTTTATGTGATTCATGAAACAAAAAGTAGAAAGAAATATTGATATATGATGATTTAATAGAAGTTATTATGGGCGTGTACATTTTTGCCACGAAGGTGTCCAGAGGTAGTATCTGACACTACGTACAAAATAATAATGCAGTGAAATCAATTTTGTTGCTAATCTTTGACACATCCCAGACTCTAATAACCACCAAAGTTCCATCCCTCTACTAATTATTATATTGAAAAAAATTCATTTTTTGTGTTTTTTGTCATAAATAATGAAATAATTCAAATAATTAAACAGGCATTTAAAGGGTTAAAATCCTGAAAATTATTGAATGTTTGCTAGTTTTGAGTACGTTATAAGTTGTTTAAGTGATTCATGAAAAAAAACGTAGAAAGAAATGTTGATGTATGATGATTTAGTAGCAGTTATTATGGGCGTGTACATTTTTGCCACGAAGGGGTCGAAAGGTTGAAAATTCGAGGAGGGCACAAGGGTTAATCAGTAATGTGTGTAGTGTACGGGTGTATGATGTGTCAGCAGGGCCGGACTGGGACCATAGCAGGCCGGGAATTATACACCCAGCCAGGCCACTACCAGTTTTGTTTGGGGGCGTTTTGCTGCATGTATCGTCAATATTTACAACGTTGCTGCCCTTAGTGATAGCCCTACAGTTTGAATCTACTACTTAAATAGAAACATATGGACATAGGATATTGTTAAAAAAAGGTGTGCATATGTATTTGGGAACCTTTCCATGTGAACATGTTTTATTTGGGGGTGGACCTCAAATGGATTACACTCTGATCAATAACTATAGTAACTTATTGAGAGAACATAGCTTGCTTATACTGTTGTCATTACATTTCCTTTGTTCAGTGTTTTCATAGACATAGCCTATTGAAACAGTTTCCTCTGTACCTGCCAGTTCTGTCCACTGAGCTCTGCCTGCATCTCTCCCTCAGGGTCATCACCATCAGCATCATCTGATAGTGGAACTGAATAAGGAGAACATGTAATCATTACATTAACAACTATTTATGAAATAACATTATTCAAGAACATATATTATGCAACACTTATTTTATCACTTAGTTGACCCTGTATTTGCATGGCCTAATACCATAATGATTGTCTCCCCTTTAGACAACATAACCATCTCAAGTTATTCACTCACAGTATGAGGGGTTTGTAGCCCCAGCTGCAGTCTAACGGTTATATGACATATATTTGCCGTGAGTAAGGACATGTTTGGGTTTTGTGTAGCCTTATAGTCTCCAGTCACACAGGGCCTGCCACTAACTTAGCATTGGACTGAGAAACTGTTTTGTTGACAGTCAATGTGCACATCAGGCTACAATATAGAAAGAAATGTGGCTCATAATGTTCGCTCACTTACTTTCTGCTTCTATACCATACGGGGGGTTCTGAATAAATCAGTGATTTTAGCACATTTCGCTACCTTTTTTTGCAGGATGGGGGTCCATCCTTCCATAATAATTAACCTTGCCGTCAGTTTCAGTCGGTCAAGTCCACACTAATGTAAACAGCAGCGCGCTGGTCTCGTGAGAAACGGAGAGTGGAACAACCAATCACATCTTCATTATTCTCCTGAAATTGAAATGTGCCCATTCGCTAGTCTGACACATAGACTGTATAAAGGTCTGGTCTGACAGGTGCGTGGTTCTCACTGCGCCTCATACCGGTGCAACTTTGAACACCTTCAATATATGCCGCATTAATTGATATGGCCTGCAGTCACCGCATCTGGGCTGAATTAAACACGTATTATTTTAGTCCTGTGTGTTTACTAGAGGCCATGTGTTACGTTCCCTCCAAATCTAGGGGTACGAAGGGGAGTAACAAAACACAGAACGACCAGGCACGAGAAAAAAGAGGGGAAACTGATCTCTTTTTTCACAAAATGAGATTTAATCCACCAATGATAGATAAACAGGTCCCACACAGAGACCAAGACGCCGTGCTGCACCCGTGCAGCCAGAGGAGAAAGAGAGAGGCCACTGCAGACTTCCTCAGGTCCTTTAAGGAAGGCCCTGATTGGGGATTGGGAGCACCTGGGAGAGAGGCTGCACCTGGAGACAATCAGGCTGCACCTGGAGAATCAGAGGGAGAGAGAGAAACACACACACACACCGACACACACACTACGGCACGTAACACCCCCCCCCATAAAACCCAACGAGTGTTTGGCCACAGTTACCAAAAACACTCAGACTATTGGACATGAATCTTGAAATCTCACCCACGGGACAGTACATCGGCCAAACTCACACTTTGCCAGATTCACTGTTAGCGAGGCTCCTGCAAGTCGCTTGCGAAAATCGGTGCAGAAACGCGGTGTTCCGTCAGATTTAGGAGCAAGCAAACATGGACTGCTCCAGCGGCTGCGGCTAGGCTTGGCTAAGCCATTTTCAAGCAGATAATCCACTTCCTTTTTCATTTTCTCCCTTTTCTCTATGTGACAACGATACGCCAGGTTAGACTCTAAGCTCAACATAAACTCAGAGTTCGATAACCTACCACACTGCTGACCACCAGAGGGCACTATCAAATCATCCTCAACCATCGACAATGCACAGGCTAGGGAAGTGGCCACGCTGGGAACAGCAGTCACCACTGTGCGTTGCTGCTTCCCCTGGGAGGCTTCCCGAGCATGATAGGACTTAAGCATGTTAACATGGCACAACCTTGTTTTTCTCCTACGCTCAGGTGTGTCAATGATATAGTTGGTGTCAGACACTTGCCTTACAACCACATACGGACCTGAGAAACGCGCGTTGAGAGCAGATCCGGGTGTAGGCAGCAACACCAGCACCTGCTCACCAGGCTGAAACTGCCGCTTAACTGCTCTCCTATCGTACCTGTTCTTCATGTTTTCCTGCGAGGATGCAAGAGCTTCCCTTGCTAGCTTAGTCGCCTGTTGTAAACGCTCACGACACTGGGACACAAACTTCTTCACATCAGTTTTCGGTAGGGACTCAGACATCAATTTATCTTTCAGCATCTTTAATGGGCCACGCACATTGTGCCCAAACACTAGTTCAGCTGGGCTAAACCCAATAGACTCCTGCTTTGCATCACGAATAGCAAATAACACGAAGGGAACACCCTCATCCCAGTCCCTGCCTGTGTCATGGCAGTATTTACCAAGCATCGACTTCAATGTCTGATGCCAACGCTCAAGTGCCCCTTGTGATTCTGGATGGTAGGCACTAGACACTGAATGGGAAACACCCAATGACTGCAAGGTTTGTCTAAAAATCTTGGAAAGGAAGTTAGTTCCCTGATCAGTCTGCACAACCTTCGGCAACCCAACGGTGGTAAAAAACTTGGTCAGTGCTTTAATGATGGCGGGTGCAGTGATTTTACGCAAAGGGATAGCCTCAGGGAAACGGGTCGATACACACATCACAGTCAGCAAAAACTGATTACCTGCCTTGGTCTTCGGCAACGGACCAACACAGTCAGCAATGATATGGTCGAAAGGCTATCACTAACTGATAAACGCTGTTCCAATCAACACCTGAACGAACTTCTGCATCACTTGATTGGTCAGCCCACCGGCGCATCAGCACCCCATCATCCACAAAAAACAACTGTTTCTTATTGCATTCGTTAGGGTTCTCAGCAGCGTTGAAACACTTGATCAAGGTAGGATCATCTCTCTATGCCGTGATGAGCGCCTCACGGGTCAAAGGCATAGCCACCTCTGGAGCAATAGCGATAGGTTCCATTTCACCATCACACACTGTTGGAGGACCCTCCACTAATCCATCAACAGAGGTCAACCTGTCATTAGATAGGGCAGAAACAAGGCAAGAATCAGACAAATCCACATCCTGAGCCTGCTTACGGGCCTGAGCTCTGGTCAAAACACTAACTGCATATACCTCCGGATGAGTCAGCGATAGGTTATCATCTACAGCACCAGGAACTGGAATGTCAACAACCTCTGGAGTAGGATACACTTTACCTCCGGCTATATCGTTTCCCATTATGAAATCCACACCGTCGATTGGAAACCTGGGGAGTACGGCAACTGTGAAGAAACCAGTAGCCAGTTTGGACTGGATATGGACATTGTGGAGAGGTGCAGGCACAAAACCCATTTCGATACCTCTTACCACGGCACTTGCATCACAGGCGGACTCAGTACTTAAGGGCAGAGCACTGGCAAGAATGAACGACTGTGAACCACCACTGTCTCGTAACACCGTAACCTGCCGCTGGTCATCCACCTTCCCTGATCAACCTGGTCTCACCAGAATGCGTGACTCCACCACGACTCCTTAACACTGCATTGCGTGGTGGAGTCACGAACTTTGCTACATTTACGTGTCTGCACCACGCAAACAACCCCAATGTAAAGTGAATGAGGCTCCTTTGTCGTGGTGAACACACACATTTCTACAACGTCCCGCAGTGAGCTTTTATTCTATAAAACGTTTTTAAAATCTACTTTATAGCTTGTAGTAACTCACAGGAGGCTTCTTTTATTTTATTTGTATTCATAATAATTTTTATTTTTCGTCAGAATGTATTATGGTGCATTATTCACCAATGTTTGTTCTCAAAAAACAATGCATTGTGTGTAATACAACTGTGATTTTTATTAAATTAGTTCGTTTTTAAGGAAGGCCAGAGCTTCAGCTGTGTCAAAGAGATTGTTCCCTTTAGTTAACGTTATTTAAAAGATAATTATATTCCTATTTGATTAAGTACCCTTTATTGTATTACGGACCCAAAGAGCTGAGCGTCCATTCCCATTGGATAACAGAGCATTTTACACCCGGAAGTAAGTATTCTCCTTACTGTCCATTGATTTTATTTACAGTGATATCTGCACTACTCATCAACTCAAAAACACCAGATTATCCTTGTTAATTACACAACATTGATTGGTTTAAATTGTGTACAATGCTTTTGTATTTTCCCCTTTCGATTCGGAGAAACAAATATTTGTTCGTAGTGTGTGGATGGCAGAAGGCACTACACTACCCAGAATCCTCAGCTATGGGACTACACCATGTGCTTAGAACGTGTCCTACCCCCCCCCCCTTAGGTCACAGGCTCCTCCAACAGTGCAACACAATAAAACAGATAGGCTACACAGAACAAATAGTGCAAGTAAATACAAAAAGAAAAATAGTAAAATAGTAAAAAGTGAAATAGTGCAATACGAGTCTATATACAAGTGATTGGATTATGATATATTAGATAAATCATTTCTAAGTAGCAGCCAGATGAATGTTATGGATGTTGTTTCTAAGTGCAGGTGTTTAATAGTCTTATGGCCTGTGGGATGAAACTGTCCCTGAGTCTGGTGGTTTTAGTCCGGATGCTGCGGTACCGCCTGCCAGATGGCAGCAGACAGAACAGTTTGTGGGGTGATGGGGGTCTTTTATAATCCTGAGGGCTTTCTTTAAGGTTAACCTGGTATTTTTACTCCACTACATTTATTTTAGTTACTTTACAGATTTGGATTAATGATGTGAAATATAAACAACCCTTAAATCAGACTTTAGTTACACCTGAGTAAAATTCAGTGAATTCAGCCAACAATCAGGCGAGATATTTGGTAGTGGGTGCTTGAGAAGACTAAATATTTATCTGCAGATCCCTAAAGCATATTCATTACTCGTTATTCTCTACTAATAGTTAATTAAAAACTGTATATAATGGCTATTTTGCACATCCCTTTCAAGATTTCAAGATTTTCTAAGGTTTATTGACATATCATATACACAACTACGGTGTAGTTATGCAATGAATGAAACACTTGGGTCACAGGTTCATCAACAGTGCATCACAAGACATCTATCGATATCTGTGTACCTCCACCATTAAACATATTCTGCACATTTCTTGTACTATCTACATACATCTTATAAGAGTATAATTAATATGTATAATATCAGTTAAAATAAGTGCTTCAACATAGTTAACATTGAAGGAAAGTTGATTGTCAAGTTCCAAAACAAACCATGCAATATATTAGACGTTAAGTACTTTGTCAGGCTTAATATCTGTAGATACCCCCAAAGCTTTTTTCTTATTTAAAAGAAGACCTTAACCTAAAGTATTCTTTAATGTTTAAATAAAGCCTTATTAGTTTGTCTGTTTTGCACATCCTCCTATCAGGCACTAAACTGTTTTATTGTAAAGATCACTTACAGTATCTTCTTGATATTTTCTATTCTATATTATTTATATCATTGACCTTCCACTTTCCCACTATATTAAGAGTATGTACTCTTAATATTTAAATGTTTTCATCAAATATAACACATTCAAAAGTGCTTTACAAAAATGAAAGACATTAAGAAAAAGGCATTTTAAAACAGTCAATAAAAAGCAACCCAATCTACCTGCATTGCATCACTCTAAACGTGTAATAACGTGCTTTAACCAGTAGGAGGTGCGGGTTAAAAAGCTGTCAAGTTTACAGTGTTAACAAAATAAAATATACTGCTGTTTCTGGTTTAGTTTACGACGGATATATTCTGTTATTGTTTTGATATTTGTAACACAAAAGCGATGTAAAAAACCCACAGCAACACAGAAAAGATGGTCTTAACATGACCCAGCGGTCTAGTAGTTAATAAAAAACAATAATATCAAAACAAATTATTACTACTAACTTTATTGTGAAATTAAAATAGAACGGTAAAAGAATAGTTTCCGGTCCATTCTGAGGCCCGGGTTGCGTTCGAATACTCCAAAAAAACAGCTCCTAAATTCTAACCCAATCGTCTATTCCTTGACCTCGGAGTGAAACGTCATGGGGTTAAGGGATAGTGGATAGGAGAATTCAAAAGGATTTAGGAGAAGAGACTGCGGCACTTTAGAGAATCCGACTGCACTTTCACTATCCGACGTGTTTATGATGCGCCAGCGGAGGTCATAAATGTGCGCCTGCTGCTGTGGGGAAACTATGGAAACTACAGTTTTCTATACAGCGGACTACAACATGGATGTTTAATAAGAACGAGGGACTACTGTAAACTCATCTAGAGACTCTGCACCGTGCTCTGATGCTGTTGTTTTATGCTTTATGAACGGGGACAACAGAGAAACATATTCTTCATGACCAAAGTTGGAATTGAAATAAAAAAGGAAAGTGAAACTTATGCTCGTCACCCTCTCCCTCCGGTCCACATTAATACAAATGATCCCAATACGTATGATTGTATGAAAAGATCTTAAAATCAATACAAATGTATTTATTATAAACGTTAGTCCTTAACATCTATCACTGTGTATATCACCATTCAAACATCTTTTAAAAGTTGAACAAACCCCACACAGCTCAGTAAAGACTGTGAAATGTTGACTTTATTTGATAATTTCAGTAAAAACTAACGTTCATATTTCTCTTTTTGATTATAATACTGATGAACGTTCAAAACAAAGCACTTTGGCAACTTACCACATACGTTTTAAATTGCTTAATAAGCACCGTAACTTTATACCGATATCATTTCTCGTTCATAATCGGTTGTTTCCGTGAACGGCCGACTGTTGTGTGACGGCAAATGCTGCGGCCGCAAGGCATTGTGGGGCAGCATTTTCTCCTCTCCTTTCGGTTAGGGAGGTCCAGTGGTTCCTAGGCTAAAGGAGGTTATAAAGGAAGTTTGAAACCTCCTTTCCTTTTAATTTAGAGAATTCGAACGGCACTTATCATGGCTGCCACTGAGGGACTTCCGGGTCATTTCACTCCGTTAGGAAGGTTCCTAAGCTAAATGGACTATTCGAATGCAACCCCGATCTCTGTAGATAAATAAAGAACTACGACAGATGTGTAATGTTTAATGCAGCCAAACCATTCATTACAATGCATTCATGTGATGACTTTCAAAGAGTAAAGCAAGCACTGCTGAATAAAGTATGATTTGATCTTTGACGAAACGTTTTTTTCATTGGAATGCAGTTGGAGGTCAACCAATCACAGAGCTTGAGGCAAAGCGGAACAATAGCTGAGGATTCTGGGTAGTGTAGTGTCTTCTACCATCCACACACTCCGAAAACATATTTGTTTCTCCGAATCGAAAGGGGAAAATACAAAAGCATTGTACACAATTTAAACCAATCAATGTTGTGTAATTAACAAGGATAATCTGGTGTTTTTGAGTTGATGAGTAGTGCAGATATCACTGTAAATAAAATCAATGGACAGTAAGGAGAATACTTACTTCCGGGTGTAAAATGCTCTGTTATCCAATGGGAATGGACGCTCAGCTCTTTGGGTCCGTAATACAATAAAGGGTACTTAATCAAATAGGAATATAATTATCTTTTAAATAACGTTAACTAAAGGGAACAATCTCTTTGACACAGCTGAAGCTCTGGCCTTCCTTAAAAACGAACTAATTTAATAAAAATCACAGTTGTATTACTTACAATACATTGTTTTTTGAGAACAAACATTGGTGAATAATGCACCATAATACATTCTGACGAAAAATAAAAATTATTATGAATACAAACAAAATAAAAGAAGCCTCCTGTGAGTTACTACAAGCTATAAAGTAGATTTTAAAACGTTTTATAGAATAAAAGCTCACTGCTGGACGTTGTAGAAATGCGTGTGTGCACCACGACAAAGGAGCCTCATTCACTTTACATTGGCGTTGTTTGCGTGGTGCAGACACGTAAATGTAACAAAGTTCGTGACTCCACCACGCAATGCAGTGTTAAGGAGTCGTGGTGGAGTCACGCATTCTGGTGAGATCAGGTTGTCCCTGATAGAGAGACAAAAGCAGTGGAGATGAACGGCTTAAAACACTCATCAGGCCCCGTTTTAACAGTGGTCTGACCACTAGTACACACTGTTTTAATCAAGCCCACCCCTTTTGGTTGCTTGCCACCTGCTGCCCGCTCTCGCTTCAAAGCAGCACAGGCTGCTATCACATGACCTGGGTCATGACAAAAAAAACAAGCTCTGTTTAGCCTGGGATCCAACACTGGAACACTGGCACAGGGAACGTAATTGTCAGGAGCTCTACGATAAGTGTCTCGCTGAGGAGGATCACGCTGAAAAAAAACGCTCTTGTGTTTTTAAACTCCTCTAACATAATCAGCTCATACACTGAAGCAGTGGCGGCCGGTCCATAGGGGCGCTAGGGGCGCCGCCCCACCTCTTCCCATATTAAAAAAAAAAAATAAAAATAAAAATAAAAATAAAAAATATATTTTAAAAAACATATATATTTTTATTTTTATTTTTAATGAACAAGGTAAATATTATATAATTGGTATCAGTAAAATGTATAATCTACAATAAAATCTCGTTTAAAATTGTGTTACGATGTCTAAAGTTACTGATAAGTCACATGTTTCCTGCCTGGCCTTGCCCGTGTACCTTCTCTCGTCTGGGCGCTAAGAGAGGAGCCCTCAACCAGTGCAGCAGCAGCCACTAGCAGCTGACTGTTGCTATCTGTAACATGTAAACTATGCCGCGAAAACATAATTTCAGCCAATCAGCGTCGTCAAATATGATGGTCACAGGGCTCCTACGTGAGCGCCCGGTGCAGTCTGTGAGTTGTTTGGACTCGTATCCAAGGAGACAAAACAGGAAGCTGTCATACACTCTGGAAGCTACCATTTAGCAGCTAATGAAAACTCCGTTTTTGACATAAAAATGGAATTATGGATCATCAATCATTTTTCAAAGTGACAGACACATTGGATTAATTTATGGATTAACCTTCTGCTGCGTTTTTCTCGTTTTTGATCAGAATTGTTATTCTGCAAAAGGTGAGCATATCTCCATGTTTTGCTACCTAAAGCTACATCGTGTGATGTCTGTATTTGCTTCCCCTGTCGCGAGTTCTGATCGCTCAGTGATGATACTTATATTTCTAGAATATGTGGAATCTCAGCTTGTAAACTTGTTTGTGCATATCCGATAAGTATATCGATTGATTTATACCTAGAGTGCGTTAGCATTTTTTCGCTCAGGGCTCATTTAGACGCTTCTTGTGAGACTTGTGTTTTGTTTCGGTAAACATGGTTCATATCATCAGTTAGATGCGTTTCCTCTGAGTAGGACACATGAATAGTTTATTACATTTTAAGAAGCCCTGAGACACAGTTTCGTGAGAAAAAAAACGGGGGAAAAAAGCCCCTTAACAGGTTAAATGGGAATTAAATCAGTGTTCCCAAAGCCCCGGTGTTCTGCAGTTTGTGTGGGCCTACTGTACTGTTGCACAGTTTATGCTGTAGAAACTATGTCCAGGACAAGGTGTTTGGAAGTTTTGGAAGATTCATAGCTAACCACACTGAAGTTATGGAGGTATTGATCAGTCTTCTCATATTTTTAAGCCTCAAATTGTCCTTCTCCCCCCCCTCTAACATCACCAGAAGTCATGATTTAAGGGGTCTTTTCTCAAAAAAAATTACCGGGGGAGCATCCCCCCGGACCCCTCTAGTATTGTTTGATCACCATTTCCACAGCCCCACCTAAAATATTTTCCACCAGCCGCCACTGCACTGAAGTAATTTACAAGCTCTACACCACCTGTCAAAGAGGACTTTCTTCTCCCTCGCGAAGTCCACGTAAGTTTGGCCAGAAGTTTTCTTCAGGCCGCGAAAACGCTGCCTGTAGGCCTCAGGCACAAGCTCATATGCCCTGAGAATTGCACTTTTAACATTCTCATAAACTAAACTATCCTCGACAGAAAGAGAAGAGCAAGCCTCTTGAGCCTTGCCGACTAGCTTACACTGTAAAAGAATAGCCCACGCGTCTTCTGGCCAGCGCAGAGCAGCAGCAATGCGCTCAAATGCACCAAAATAGATCTCCACCTCTGATTCACGAAACACAGAGACCAAAGAAATATGCCTACTCACGTCGAAGGAGGCAGCAGGACCAGAAGATGTAACGGCAGAATCACCCCCCCCAGCTGCCTGAAGCTCTAACTGACGCATCCGGACAGCAGTGTCTGCCTCCAACTTCCTGATCTCCAGCTCCCTCCGGACATCAGTGTCTGCCTCCAACTTCCTGATCTCCAGCTCCCTCCTGAGCTGAAAATCCCTATCACGCTCCTCCTTCTCCCACTGGAGACGAGCCATACGCACTTTTACCCTGGCATCTAATTTAGACCCCGTAGGTGAGGACCCTGCCGAAAACGAGTCAAACTGAGGCATGTTGAAAAGTTTTGCCTGTTCCGGAGCACTCTGAACACCTGGAGTAACCCCAACGCGGCCTCCACCATGAGATACTGCTGCTACAGCCCCGGCCACCGTTCCAGGAGATTCCACTAAAATAGGCAGACTCAAAACCCCCTGTTCAACTAGTCCAGTTATCAAAGTAGCCTTGAGTTCACTTTTACCAAGAGCAGAGGAGACAGAAACGTGATAATGGTCAGCAACTAACCGCAAATCAACCTTCCTACACCAGTCTAGCTGACCCACAGTAGGACTGGCCACAAACTGCTCCAAAACAAAAGCCATCCTTATCAACGGCGACTTACAATTGTTTTTTTTTTTTTTTTTTTTAACAAACTTCCCCAGATCCTGCCTACCAAACTTACCTAACTATCTTCTGGAGCGTGCCGGGCTCGAGGCGACTTTAAAGGCAAACATCAGCGGCCGAAACCCTGAAACGCCTGCCCCCAACAGGGAATAAATCCCCACCCAGGATTACCCCGAAAATAAAAAAGGCAAAATAAAAAATGAGTGCCTGAAGGAAAGACTGAGCCCAGCTAGACACTCCCCTATCTAAACTGAGGAAGCTTTTAAACAGCAAGATACTTCACAGCCAATGCTACCAAACACAATATCAACGCTAAACCTCAAACAGATACTCACTCTTTGTCTCAAAGATCGGACGAGCCCCCATTTGTTACGTTCCCTCCAAATCTAGGGGTACGAAGGGGAGTAACAAAACACAGAACGACCAGGCACGAGAAAAAAGAGGGAAGAGAGAGAGAGAGAGAGAGAGAGAGAGAGAGAGAGAGAGAGAGAGAGAGAGAGAGAGAGAGAGAGAGAGAGAGCTGCTAGACACAACTCTTATTAATCCCTGTACCGGACAATTGTTATTTGTTCCAAATCGGAACCGGATTCCGTGGTCTTAACCGGTCTTGACATAAAACTCGAGTCCTATAGGTCTGATACAGAGACAATACGAAACCAAATGCAGTCGATTCCGAGACCAATACCGTTAAAAAGTGGTCTGGAGACCGGTCTCGAGTACAACACCAGCAAATATTCTCATACTAATGATTATTAATTATTATTCCCCTCTCTTCTGATACCAATACTGTGCCGATGAGAAGGTGTACCTGTAACACTCTCCAAACTACTGTAGGAGCGGAATCATTCGAAAAATATAATATAGGATAATGCTATACAATGCTAACGGAGGCGAGACGTACGTTATTCATGCGCTTATCCACACGTACGTTATTCACGCGCATATCCACACGTACGTTATCAACACGCATATCTAAGATAGTGCTTTCTAAGCTACGCCACCGCTACGTGAGCGCGTACTTTGAGCGCACCTATGGTACGTCGCCGTGACGTCTGACATCGTCGTGACGTCGCCTGTATTCTACGTCAACCCATTCAAAATTGATGGAGGCGTTGGCGCACGTTGACACGTCAGTTCTCCGCTCAGTTTGCTTAGTTATCTGTTCTTTGGCACAAATCACACCTCATACTAGTCATGACAATGGGTGCTATTCCACCACACGCGGCGCGTTACGGCTCAGAAGCGTCCCATAAGGGTCCCAGAAGCGTCCCAGAAGCGTCTCGGCGCAGGGCTCCTGGATGAATCCTATTTTTGACGGGTCGCAGCCGTAACGTAATGTCGGGCAGGCAGGAAGTGGAACGTTCAGAGCATATATAGCATATATATATAATATATATATACACACACACACAAACTAATTTTGCAGACCCTATCCCTCTGTAGTCTTTCAAGTAGGAGGAGAAATGCCAGCGTTCTCCTCCGGTTTACAGGCACTGTGTAAATTATATATATAGAATAATTATGATGATGAATGCATTTTTTTACCACTAAAATACAGCAACACATCTTTGATTTATGTCGTTTATAACTGGAATATTACAGTTATTATTAACTTTGTCTGTACAAAGTAGCCTGTCCAGGAAATATGCCCAAATCAACAAAAACTGCGAGCCAGACGCTCCGCTTCTGAAATGCTTCTGAAATGCTTCTGAAATGCGCCCGGTAGGGTATGATGCCGGAGGAGGCCGGACCAAAACCGCGGCGCAGCCGGACCCGGTGGAATCTAGGGTAACAGGTATGTGAAAGAACAGTGCTGGACAAGTACACAGAGGTTTTACACCGTGGTGAAGTTCGTTTTAGGTTGGATCAGCGCCATATAGAGAGATATATATATATATAGTGGCTCAAAGAACTACACTTGCTGCTTAGGACACACCTCTTTTTATTCCATTTCAATACTCTAAATATTTTATATTAATATTTTTGATGTGTAGTTATTTGAGCCAGCATTGATTTTGAGTGATTAGGTCACATGACCTGGAAGGTATTGAAGAAATAAGCAAATTTTTCCATCAAAAATATTGATATAAAATATTTAGAGTATTAAAATGCAATAAAAAGAGGTGTGTCCTATGCAGCCAGTGTAGTTCTTTGACCCAGCACTGATTTTGAGTGATTAGGTCACATGACCTGGAAGGTATTGAAGCAATATGCTCATTTTCGCATACAAATATTAATATAAAAATATTTAGAGTATTAAAATGCAATAAAAAGAGGTGTGTCCTATGCAGCCAGTGTAGTTCTTTGAGCCAGCATTGATTTTGAGTGATTAGGTCACATGACCTGGAAGGTATTGAAGCAATATGCTCATTTTCCCATACAAATATTTATATACAAATATTTAAAGTATTACAATTCAATAAAAAGAGGTGTGTCCTATGCAGTCAGTGTAGTTCTTTGACCCAGCACTGATTTTGAGTGATTAGGTCACATGACCTGGAAGGTATTGAAGCAATATGCTCATTTTCGCATACAAATATTAATATAAAAAAATAATGAGTATTAAAATGCAATAAAAAGAGGTGTGTCCTATGCAGCCAGTGTAGTTCTTTGAGCCAGCATTGATTTTGAGTGATTAGGTCACATGACCTGGAAGGTATTGAAGCAATATGCTCATTTTCCCATACAAATATTAATATACAAATATTTAAAGTATTAAAATTCAATAAAAAGAGGTGTGTCCTATGCAGCAAGTTTAGTTATTTTATCCAGCACTGATTTTGAGTCATTAGGTCACATGATCTAGAAGTTATTGAAGAAATATGCAAATGTTTCCATCAAAATATTAATAAAACGTATTTAAAGTATTAAAATGCAATAACAAGAGGTATGTTCAACAAATGTATGCTCTAGAGTTGATTTGCTTCACATTCACTCGATCGGGAAGCTGTTGATTTATTAAAAAGAACATTTTTCTTGTGTAATTGAAAAGTAATTTGTTGAAGGTCCCTAAGTGAAAGCCTCGTTTCGCGCAGAAGATCTCCCCGTCGTAATACAGCCAGCAGCAGTGACGCTGCTGGCTGGTCCGCGAATGTCCGTCGAATATCCAACCTAAAACTGAAAGTACAGAGTAGGAAAAATTAGCTTATTTCTTCAATACCTTCCAGGTCATGTGACCTAATCACTCAAAATCAATGCTGGCTCAAATAACTACACTGGCTAAATAGGACACACCTCTTTTTATTGCATTTTAATACTTTAAATATTTTATAATAATATTTTGATGGACAAATTTGCTTATTTCTTCAATACCTTCCAGGTCATGTGACCTAATCACTCAAAATCAATGCTGGGCCAAAGAACTACACTGGCTGCATGGGACACACCTCTTTTATTCCATTTTAATACTCTAAATATTTTTATATTAATATTTGTATGCGAAAATGAGCATATTGCTTCAATACCTTCCAGGTCATTTGACCTAATCACTCAAAATCAGTGCTGGCTCAAAGAACTACACTGGCTGCTTAGGACACACCTCTTTTTATTGCATTTTAATACTTTAAATATTTTATATTAATATTTTGATGGAAACATTTGCTTATTTCTTCAATAACTTCCAGGTCATGTGACCTAATCACTCAAAAACCAATGCTGGGTCAAAGAACTACACTTGCTGCTTAGGACACACATCTTTTTATTCCATTTTAATACTCGAAATATTTTATATTAATATTTTTGATGGAAAAATTAGCTTATTTCTTCAATACCTTCCAGGTCATGTGACCTAATCACTCAAAACCAATGCTGGGCCAAAGAACTACACTGGCTGCATGGGACACACCTCTTTTTGTTCCATTTTAATACTCTAAATATTTTTATATTAATATTTGTATGCGAAAATGAGCATATTGCTTCAATACCTTCCAGGTCATTTGACCTAATCACTCAAAATCAGTGCTGGGTCAAAGAACGACACTGGCTGCATAGGACACACCTCTTTTTATTCCATTTTAATACTCTAAATATTTTATATTAATATTTTTGATGGAAAAATTTGCTTATTTCTTCAATACCTTCCAGGTCATGTGACCTAATCACTCAAAATCAATGCTGGCTCAAATAACTACACATCAAAAATATGAATATAAAAATATTTAGAGTATTAAAATGGAATAAAAAGAGGTGTGTCCTAAGCAGCCAGTGTAGTTCTTTGACCCAGCATTGCTTTTTGAGTGATTAGGTCACATGACCTGGAAGGTATTGAAGAAATAAGCTAATTTTTCCATCAAAAATATTAATATAAAAATATTTAGAGTATTAAAATGGAATAAAAAGAGGTGTGTCCTATGCAGCAAGTGTAGTTCTTTGACCCAGCACTGATTTTGAGTCATTATGTCACACTACCTAGCAGTTATTGAAGAAATATGCAAATGTTTCCAACAAAAATATTAATAAAAAGTATTTAAAGTATTAAAATACAATAAAAAGAGGTGTGTCCTATGCAGCAAGTGTAGTTATTTGACCCAGCACTGATTTTGAGTCATTATGTCACACTACCTAGCAGTTATTGAAGAAATATGCAAATGTTTCCATCAAAAATATTAATAAAATGTATTTAAAGTATTAAAATGCAATAAAAAGAGGTGTGTTCAATAAATGTATGCTCTTTAATAACTTTCTTTAATCTACAGGTGTAAGTTCACAGTTTCACTTTTTTCAAAATACAATACAATACAACTTTATTTGTAGTGCACTTTAAAACCTCCAGACCAAAGCGCTGTTCAGAGAAATAAAGAAACAAATTAAATACAGGAAATCACACAGCTCAGCTCACAAACCATAAAATAAGTAAAAATACAACAACAATAACAACAGCCTTATACTAAAAACAATAGACCATTTGAAAGCAATCAAAGCAACAGTGTCAGACGCTGAGGCGAAGATGAGGGTCTTCCTTTGCTCGACTTGTAGATTGAAATCCAAAATAGAGACGATAAAGACAATCAGAATGAAACACAAAGACTTTATTATGAATACATTATTTAGCAGATTCTCAGCCTCGCCCCAGAATTACTAAATGACTACGAGAAAGAAGAAAAACTCAGTTATTTATTCAATGTATTTAATCTATGTATTTACTCGAGTAAAAGTACCAACAGTTAAAGTATATCAAATGTCAAAAAGTACTAATAAAGGTATTCTGATTCTGACGGTTTATTCAACAGCCAAGCTTCATATGTTACAGTTCTTTAAATGTTTTGTGAGTTCATATTTAAATTCCTACAGTTTAGGATGTCAGATAAATGTAGCGCGGTAAAAACTACATGATTATCCTTTGAGATGAAGTGTATATAAATATAAAGTAAAAAGAAAATACTCAAGTAAAGTACAAGTACCCAAAATGTGCCTTTAAGTAAAACACTTAACTAAATGTAGATATTCATTTCACATCTGATTATTTCATACAACCCTAAAAACTGTCAAAATAATGAACAAATTTACACAAAAAATGACTAGATTTATTTTCAATCAACCCATTTATTGTTTGAGGTTTTATATATAATCTTTCATAGTTACATTTACCTTTAAAACAAGATATTTGACAAGTTATTCACATGTTTTGAGTGTCAAAATCAGCATTTGGAAAGTAATTTAGATTAATGTAGTGCAGTAAATACGTAATAAGTAAAGTACAATTACATTAAATTTGCTTAATTAAGTACATTATTCGAGTAAATGAACTTTCACCGCTGCTGATATTTAATGAATGTTATTTAAAAGCAGAGATGCAGAACAGAGAGATTATTTTACATGAAGTTTAGTTTCACACAGAAGGTCACGTCTCAAGGTTTTTGTATTTTAGTCTTCTTCTTCTTTCGTGTAACGTCAGAGGTCCAACTCGGTGTTGTGTAGCCATGCCCGCATCTCTGGTCCTGAGTGGAAGAGGCTGGCTTCAGAGGGTGGTCTATATAAAGGGCAGGTGGTGGTTATGTGTTGGGCAGTCTGTTCAGGGTCACCGCACTCGCATGCAGCGCTGTCTGCCAGGCCCCACTTCTTCATCCATGTTTTGAAGCGACCGACCCCAGTTCGTAGACGCTTCAGTGTGGTCCATTGCCGGCGTGTTTTTTAGTCTAAACAACAGCTGGACCGAAGACGGGTTTTTTCTCGATATTATTCCTCTTTTAGTGTTCAGGAGACGCTTTCCTCAACGTCCTCCACCGTCTCTCTGGAGAAGGTAAGAGCGCTCAGATATTCATTTAATACAAATATACCAACTCTTCCACAGGATGAACAAAGTATTCTGATGATGAATATATAGCATGTATAGATACACATAAAAACAATAGGTCAGATTTCACGTTAAAGCAGTGAGGGGGAAACATCAGGGAAAATATATTACAATTCAAATAAATGATAATTAAAAACATAGAAAATGCCTTAAATCTGAAAGCACTTATTTAAAAGAAAATAACCAAATGTGCTTTATGTATGTTTATTCTTTCTTTAAAGAAGTGAGAACACATATATAATAATACAGAATTGTATTACAATGATTTTACAGATGTTTAATCTAAAATAAAAAGTATACAAATATAATTTAATATTCATATTAGTAATGATTGCATAAAACAAAGAACGTGCATTAGCCTGTACCTTCAATACAAATAATTATAAATCAGCATTGCATTACAAAGACTTGTAAGAGTATGTAGTGTCTCTACTTTAAAGAGTCCTCTCCTGCTGATGTTCAGGTGTATATCAGTATGTAGTGTCTCTACTTTAAAGAGTCCTCTCCTGCTGATGTTCAGGTGTATATCAGTATGTAGTGTCTCTACTTTAAAGAGTCCTCTCCTGATGATGTTCAGGTGTATATCAGTATGTAGTGTCTCTACTTTAAAGAGTCCTCTCCTGCTGATGTTCAGATGTATATCAGTATGTAGTGTCTCTACTTTAAAGAGTCCTCTCCTGCTGATGTTCAGATGTATATCAGTATGTAGTATCTCTACTTTAAAGAGTTCTCTCCTGCTGATGTTCAGGTGTATATCAGTATGTAGTGTCTCTACTTTAAAGAGTCCTCTCCTGCTGATGTTCAGGTGTATATCAGTATGTAGTGTCTCTACTTTAAAGAGTCCTCTCCTGCTGATGTTCAGGTGTATATCAGTATGTAGTGTCTCTACTTTAAAGAGTCCTCTCCTGCTGATGTTCAGGTGTATATCAGTATGTAGTGTCTCTACTTTAAAGAGTCCTCTCCTGCTGATGTTCAGGTGTATATCAGTATGTAGTGTCTCTACTTTAAAGAGTCCTCTCCTGCTGATGTTCAGGTGTATATCAGTATGTAGTGTCTCTACTTTAAAGAGTCCTCTCCTGCTGATGTTCAGGTGTATATCAGTATGTAGTGTCTCTACTTTAAAGAGTCCTCTCCACCTCTTTTCACCCTCTGTCTGAAACCAGAGCCCAGTCTGCTCTGATTGGTTAGCTAGCCGGCTCTGTTCTGATTGGTCAACCGCTTAGAGATGTCCCGCCCCTTAGCCTATCACGTACCATGTGTTGGAGCGCTAGCCAATAGGAGCACAACTGTTACATAGTGATTTCACTATGTGCCACCACTAGTCTCCTTTGGGTTCATCTTGTTTCTCTTCGGAGCCGTTTTGCACCTCTTTGTATTCTTAGGATCTCGTAGAAGTAGTTTTTTCTTTGTGGTCCATTTGAGTCTCTCTCTCTGGTTGCTACCTTTTCTCTTTGAGGGACATTTTTAGGTGAAAGCCAGTAAGACACTTAGCCATGCCAAATAACTACATTTTTCACATGTTTTTTTATCTCCGTTCTTTCAGATTCAAGGTTTCCCTCAACCATCGTCTGCATCATGTGAGCAAATCACCATCCCTCTGTGCAGAAACCTTCCCTACTCTCAGACTGTGCTGCCGAACCTCCTGGGCCACGCCTCTCAGGAGGATGCCCGCCTGGAGATGAATCAGTTTCTTCCTCTGGTTAAAGTGAGCTGCTCCCCTCACCTCCAGCCCTTCCTGTGCTCCGTCTACGCCCCTGAGTGTGTGGTGGGGACGCCGCGGCCCCCCTGCAGGACGCTCTGTGAACATGCACGCGCCGGCTGCGAACCACTGATGAATAAGTTTGGTTTTGTGTGGCCGACAGCCCTCAGGTGTGAAGCCTTTTCCAACGAGTCCTGCGAACACGTGAGTCTGCTCTCTGAGGACAAATGTTTACGAAAAATTCAAAAGTCTGATTTCCAGTCAGAATATGTCCTCACACTCGATATAAGACCTAATAACTTAAGAAGTAACAATGCAGGGAGATATAGAGTCTTGTATCTCAGATGAAACATGTTTTTTTAGCTGCTGTGGTATTCGTAAAAGAAGGATCATCTTGTTTCAGGAAATGAATCCAACTTGATTTTAGAAAACACTTTTATTGTAAAATCACCAACTAATATCAGAACACTTTTGAGCATTTCTGGCTTTTAAAAAAAAAACAGCTGGTAGTTATGGGTACTTTTTACTGAAGTACATTTCAAAGCCCATACTTCTTTACTTTTACTTGAGTAAAGAAGTTTAGTCAGTACTTCTACTTTTACCAGAGTATTTTTAAACACGAGTATCTGTACTTCTACTTGAGTAAAGGATGTGTCCAGAGGTGGGAAGTAGTGGAGTACAAATACTTCGTTACTGTACTTAAGTACATTTTTCTGGTATCAGTACTTTACTCCACTACTTATTTTTCTGACGACTTTTTACTTTGACTTCTTACATGTTGAACACAAATACCTGTACTTTCTACTTCTTACATTCTGAACACAAATACCTGTACTTTCTACTTCTTACATTCTGAACACAAATACCTGTACTTTCTACTTCTTACATTTTGAACCCAAATACCTGTACTTTCTACTTCTTACATTTTGAACTCAAATACCTGTACTTTCTACTTCTTACATGTTGAACACAAATACCTGTACTTTCTACTTCTTACATTTTGAACACAAATACCTGTACTTTCTACTTCTTACATTTTGAACACAAATACCTGTACTTTCTACTTCTTACATGTTGAACACAAATACCTGTACTTTCTACTTCTTACATGTTGAACACAAATACCTGTACTTTCTACTTCTTACATGTTGAACTCAAATACCTGTACTTTCTACTTCTTACATGTTGAACCCAAATACCTGTACTTTCTACTTCTTACATGTTGAACCCAAATACCTGTACTTTCTACTTCTTACATGTTGAACACAAATACCTGTACTTTCTACTTCTTACATTTTGAACACAAATACCTGTACTTTCTACTTCTTACATGTTGAACACAAATACCTGTACTTTCTACTTCTTACATTTTCCAAACAGGCTGGTTCCTTTAGTTTGAATGTGTGTTTGGTGGCGTGATCATTATTATTTAGAGTCATTGCGTGCCTATTGATTTGAACACGATCCGTGTATCCATCATTTCCTGGTCTTCTCTAAAGAAGAGGGACCAATGAAAACGTTGTCATGTTGCCGTTGTTCAGCATGGAAACATTCATTAGCTAACAATGACATTATTGTTCTATTAATATAAAGGGAGGTCAGGTACTCTTTAAAACAGCTGCTAGTTATGGGTACTTTTTACTGAAGTACATTTTAAAGCCCTCTTTACTTTCACTTGAGTAAAGAAGTTTAGTCAGTACTTCTACTTTTACCAGAGTCTTTTTAAACACGAATATCTATACTTCTACTTGAGGAAAGGATGTGTGTACTTCTGCCCTCTCTGACTTGGTGCACTCTTCTTCTCTTGCTGCAGTATGGAGTGGGCAGCAGTGGGGGGGTCTGTGAGCCGATCACCATCCCCATGTGCCAGCACCTCTCCTACAACCAGACCATCAGCCCCAACCTGCTGGGACACACCAGTCAGAGGGAGGCGGTGGGGAAGATGTCCTTCTTCAACGCCATGGCTCAGTCCATGTGCCCCGTGGACGTCCGCCTGTTCGTCTGCATGGTGTACGCCCCCAAGTGTTCGGGAGGGGAAGTGCAGCGGCCCTGCAGGTCCTTCTGTGAAAGAGCCAAGCGGGGCTGCGAGGGGACGATGGCCAGCTTTGGGGTTTCCTGGCCAAACGACCTGCAGTGCAACGCTTTCCCCGAGCAAATGTGTGTATCGGTAAGAAACGGACACGTTGTGGACAGAAATATATTTAGACAGGTTTTGATTCGATTTGATTTATTTCGAACGTGTAA
Organism: Trematomus bernacchii; assembly: GCF_902827165.1. Lineage (NCBI taxonomy): Eukaryota > Metazoa > Chordata > Actinopteri > Perciformes > Nototheniidae > Trematomus > Trematomus bernacchii. Next base: position 42,106 of record NW_022987956.1, read on the forward strand.
AACAATAACAATAATAATGAAATGAAACTGATGATACTGTACAAACCTAAGCAGTATCAAATTGATAAATTATTATTGACTTACAAATTAAATATAAACAAATGATCTACCTAGTTACACATCTGAAAAGGGGTGGGAAGAAGTTTACACTTATTTAATCCCACCCCTTCTCCCAAAAACTAAATTATTTTTTTCTAAATCTAAATGTATGTCTACATACGATATACATTTACAATTATAAATAGATGATATCATAGGGTTCAATTTGATGATGTAAATGAATGATCATTGGACCTTTGCTGTTCTGTTTTTACATGACATCCTTTCCTTTTGTTTCACAGGAAGACAGCAGGCCAGATGTGAGTATTTACCTAAATAAATGTTCATAGTTCTTACAGTAGAGGACTTAACTTAAGGGTTTAAAGGTAGCTGAAGGAAAAAGTAAGTCGTGTTGGGAAGAAGTTGGGATTTTGTCCTCATTGCTGCACCAGTGACTCCGACTGTGTTGATTTGAGAGGAATAGCATGTGCCCAGTCCAAACTGGAAGAATAAAATAGCACAGAAATCTGCTAAATTACTATTTGTACATCAGTTACTCACCTGTGTTTCCTTAAAGGGGACCTATCATGCAAAATGCACTTTTGTACGTCTTTTATACATGAATATGTGTCCCCGGTGTTCCAGGGAACTCACCAAGTGTCAGAAAACACAACCCTCTCTATTTTCCTCCATACCCAAATCTCTAAAAAAGGGGCTGCAACGGATCTGATAAAAACTGATCCAGATTTGAACACTGTCCTGACGTCAGGACGGTGGCGCTACGGCTATTGGGCCAACTCCACCAATCAGGAGGAGACAGCCACGGCCATTGCCGTTCGAAAGCGCTGGAGACGCTGTAGTACATATGCCAGGCCTGTAGGTGGTGCTGTTCTCACAGAATCAGCCCTTGCACAAACAGAGCTATAAATTGTCAAATTGAGCAAAATGAGGCATGGCTAAAATGCATGATCTGTTTGGTATTTTGAAAAAAAAAAAGTATAAATATGCCTTATATAGGTATGGTCCTACACTATATTATTCAAATATAGCATGATAGGTCCACTTTAAATAAAACGTCAGAGTGATCGAATAATCAAAAAACAGAAAAGTCAGATGATTTGAAGTTAATGGGGGCCGCATTTAACAACAGCAACACTTTATTAAAATGTCTCTTTCAAATTTCACACAACTCTTAGCCTTTGGGGTAAAAAGTCCTCAAAATGTTTATATTAAACTCACTGTATTATATATATATTGCATGTTGTGTTGTCAGTTCTTGGTTCATCTCTCTTGTTTCCGACAGACGCTGGATGCTGAAGGAGTTCTCGCTAAGCTGAACGCCGGGGGCTACACCGTTCGTGGCAATAGTCTGTTTATTTTCCACTTAATATATTCAATCATCTGAATGAGAAGTTTTTACACTCTAACATATTTATCGCCCCTTATTTAGCCCTGACTCTCAAGACAGCCCGTCTCCTGTTGACCTTCATGGACGTATCCTTTGCAACGGCCAAACATTTCTACTGGCACCAACCTGATCTGATGCAATATTTAGCTCAGAGAACAACGTTATAGTCTAGTTTCCCCGTTGATCAACTGTGACAAAAAACAGTAAATGGGGCAGCTTTAGCCAACATTGCTAATTTCCAGCTGTTGTCCCGAGCCAGATGATAATGCTCTTGAAGTTGATTCCCATCTATGCTATAAGGATATTGAGGTGCATTCCTTCGACTAATTCAAGTTCTTTAACCGAGGGCTTTCAGGCAGACCGGTCTGGAAACCTGAATGTGGTCGAGGTCTTCAAGATGGAGCACTATGCGGCTGTTGTCAGGCGGGAATATGTGGAGAGCTACGAGAGCAGGAACCCGCCCTCCGTCACTCAAACCCAAATGAAAAGGGCTTTGTCCGTCCACGGTGACTCGTTCTGTCTTCACACTGATTGCTTTTCTTATAACCACGTATTGAATCATCAGCCTACAAGCTTCTAGACACATTAAAGGTCTCCTATCGTGCTATTTTTAAGCATATCTTATGGGTCTCAGATATATAAAAATATATAATATATGATGTGTTTTGCTCAAAATACCAAACAGATCATGCATTTGAGACATCCCTCATATCCCTCTTTTCCAGCCCTGTTAGAGAAACGCTGATTCTGGGTCGTTAGCTTCAACAAAGAGGGGGTGGGAGCTAATGCCTGATCAGAATTCTACGGAGATACTCAGCTAAATGCTCCCGTGATCAAGGATTATTTCTGAAACAGTATGGAGTTCAAACTCTTTTTCTCTCTCAGGTTTACCACCAGGTGAGTTCCTTTTTGTATTTCCTGCTTCTTTACACATACTCTCTCCAGTACAGGTTAGCTCTGAGCGTTAGCGATGCTTGCTAATGTAAACACAGACCATATTACGTCCAAAACACGTCGCGCATTGTTTCTGATAGCAACGTTTCTGATAGGGCCGTGGGTGTAAAGCCCGCCCACATTTCAGATATTACGTCATATCGGCAGCAAATCTGGATCAGCTCCGTGGTTCCCCGTTTTTAGAGATGTGGGTACGGAGGAAAAGAGAGAGGGTTTTATTTTCTTTGTGAGTCTCCTGGGGACACATATTTATGTATAAAAAAGTGCATGATAGGAGACCTTTAAGGAAAGCAGAAGCACTCGAGTTGCATTTTGCTTAAATCTGGTGTTGCCTTGCAGAATTCGACTTGGACGATGAAACCTTCATAGTTCTGTGGAACGGGATCCGCTCCAGAGACGGGATCGAATACGACGAGTATGTGGCCGTCATGACCAAACTCCTGATCCTCAGAGGTAATATCAATCAATCAATCAATCAACAGCTTTATTAATCCTGCAAGCGGCTATTGGTTATGAGCAGCTTATGTCATGCACACAGGCAAGAACATACAGGTTGATAGAAACCAAATGATCTGTGCCCCACACTTAGTGCTGCCAGTGGTGGAGAGCAACACAGTGCAATTACATAATTCTATAGTACATGGTCTTTACTTTACTGTATTTCACCCAAGATATATAGTGCATCCACAATGTTGAATATAAGCTTCATGTGACGGCAGATCTGGTCCAGTGTGAGTTATATTTCTGAATCAAACGATGATGAACTGATGTTTTGGGTTTGAGGAGACTTCTTGTGTTAAAATCTACTTATTTATATCAATAGTTATCACCGCAATAAACCGTATTTAATTTAGTCTTAATGAACATTATTTAATTTCATATTCTGTTCTTGTACATATCATATCACATGTATATAGACTTCTTGCACTATTGTTGTATTTTATTATATATGTTGCATTGTTGGAGGAGCTCAGGTCAGGAGAATGTCATTGCCATTTCTACTCTGTAGCTTATGAGCATATGACGATAAAACCTTTGGATCTTGAATCTGATATTCAGCAGATTCTGCACGTGAAGATGTGTAAAAAGTTTTGGTTATAATTCAGTGATAATAACTCTTGCTTCTCGTCTCAGATCGTTTCAATACTCATCAGCTGAGGTTACCGTGTGACTGCCAGGTGGCCAGCTTCTCATACAAGCAGGTGAGCTGGAAAATATGCATGTGGGAATATTTAGATCCCATTTGGATGGATGACAATATCCTGTATCTGGTGTGGAATACATACGGTTATATTTTAATTTATAATATCTATTTTTTTCTCCTTTCAGTTCATGAAATCAGCCATAATCTGAGGGTCACATGGAAGCTGAATGGATTAAGGGAGTTTTTTTTTTAATTAGCACAGATGTTAAGAGCTGTCATTTTATTTCCTACTTTCACAAATCTTCTCTCTTCAAGGAGATATTAAACACTGAGAACAAGTTGTTGAGAGGTCAAGATTTTCTTATCAATGTCTGAAGTTTGTGTTTTTGGTTAACATGTGAATTCTGTACAATGACTTCCCACTTACAATAAAAGGTAATTGGTTAAAATATTCTTTATTTCTGTTGGTAGTTTATATAGAGAAATCTTAAAAATTGCAATTATGAGTAAACAGAAGTGAAAAACAACAATTCAAATAAATCCCAGCAGAACGCAGCAAAGTAGCTAAACTTTATAAAATGAACGTAATAATAATAATAATATTTTCTTCTGTCTTAGGTGTGATTTACTGCGATTGGGGAGTTAGATCTTGTTATTGTGTGACTATGGTGTTTTAAAGGGTTATTCAGATTCAATGAAATCACACAAAAACACCAACAAACAAACCCAATCAGGGCACCAGCGGACAAGCAACTTGTGCGAGGTCAAATGAGGAGTCTAGTGGCTTTAAAGAGAGCATGGATAACGGCTTCAGATCCCCGTCTGAAAGGGCTCTGACGGAAATGGAAAGAATACAAATTCTGAATATAGCTTTAAATCCCTTAAACTAGCTGCCTTTATAGACAGGTGTACACATTTATTAAGATTCATTTACTTATGAACTAAAAGTCACATTAGCTAACAACTGTAACCTGTAACAATCATTTTCGCTGCTACCACTGAAGTTCACTGCTTTGCTTCTGTGAGTATAGCACAATTCATACAGTGATGCAATTGAAGTGCTTTACAGGATCAAACAGATACAAACATAATACATTTGAATATGGTCAAAGTGAGAACAAATACAAAAACACACAAAACAAGTAAAAGAAAGAAAACGTGTTTAACAGTTACAAAAATAGAAAACTAAAAAGCCATGTTAAAAATAAATGTTTTTAGACCTGATTTTAATGATTATAAAGTGCTAGCCATTCTCAGATGTTCTGGGAGTTTGTTCCATGCATTAGGAGCATACATGCAGAAAGCTGCTTGCCCACGCTTTGATCTCACAAATGGAACAGTGAGCCGGCCTGAAGACCTGAGGACCTGAAGACCTGAAGACCTGAAGACCTGAGGGGTCTGCTGGGTTCGTACCGCTGAAGGAGGTCTGCTGGTGTCTGCTAGAAGATCTCCATCACCAGCTCTGATGCTGCAAAGTAGCTAAGCTTTATAAAATGAATGTAATAATAAAAATAACCGAGACCATGGAGTACAGGGCCCGTTCTCATTTCATCAAATTTCCCTCCTCGACTCCCCTTCTCGACTCCTATCCACACACACACACACACACACACACACACACACACACACACACACACACACACACACACACACACACACACACACACACACACACACACACACACACACACACACACACACACACACACACACACACACACACACACACACACACACACACACACACACACACACACACACACACACACACACACACACACACACACACACACACACACACACACACACACACACACACACACACACACACACACACACACACACACACACACACACACACACACACACACACACACACACACACACACACACACACCACACACACACACACACACACACACACACACACACACACACACACACACACACACACACACACACACACACACACACACACACACACACACACACACACACACACACACACACACACACACACACACACACACACACACACTTTCAGAATCAAACAGAGCACTCTCATAATAACGTAACACTATCAGAGACTGGTTATAGCTCCTCCAGAGAGCCTCCTCGACGCTCGATGCTCGGTCCTCGATGTGCATTTCGAGAAATGAGATGTCCTTCAACATGGCGCGCTAAAATTCATTTCCGGGTCACTACCGGAGGACCGAGGAGTCGAGGAGTCGAGGAGGGGGATTTGATGAAATGAGAACGGGTCCAGGTCTCTCCAGGTCTGTCCAGGGTCCTGCATTTATCCCTGGATCTCTGGAGAACAAATACAATCAGTAAGTGATGAACAATGCAAGTGTTGTAATGCACGTTACCACATTAACTTGTAGATGCATAGAGTTATATCCCATCTAAGATAATACATAGAATCTTGCAGTTTGAAAGTGTAATGGAAATGATGATTAAGAGTTATTAAAGCTACAGGGAAATCCATGGAGCCGTCGCTCTTCATGAGCACACAGCTCGGTGCAGGAGAATCCAAAGGGAAAGGAAGAAAACCTGGACTAATAGAGTCTGATATGGATCATCTAAAGATAAAGGAGCATTACATTTAAATAAAGAATAAGGACGAGGATAGTTACACTCTGAAGACAGTTCAGCTCAAAAGGTTCTGTTGACCTACATAGACATTGACTCTTACCGTTAGAAATCTGTAGGTTAATCCATGGAGCGGTCACTCTTCATGGACCCACAGCTCAGTGCAGGAGAAACTTCTCTTTCCTCCTCAGGACTGGAGCCAAAGCTGCGTTCACTGACAGGGAGAAATGTTAGGAGTTTATATATTTGTACTTAAAGAAACCCTCAATGAGCCTTTTAGGTCTTTGGCCTCTCATTGCATATTCTGCTATCACTGGTTTTTAATTGTGAACATTCTTTATTTATTTGATCAATAAATCAATGAAACAGCACCAAAATATACAGATTAAAATCCAGCCTTTGAATGTAAACTGGACTTGGATTATTTAAAGAGGGAATTACAAATTGATTAATAAATTACTTGTTATATTCCATTTCCTAATTCTTGTTTTTTTAAAGACCAAATCTTCATTTTGAAAGTCAAAATTGAATGTAAAAGTATTCCTGTTTGATAAAGTAGAAAAACAACTCATTCAGGTTTCCCTGATAACAATCAGGAGAAGTGAATACCAGGAGAGGTTAGGTCCACGTTCACGGGACCAGAGGTCCTGCCTATAAGAGGAGAATAAATAAAGACAGAAGTTATTTTATTCCTACAGTTCCTCTTCTTTCTTGTGGTATTTCTTAATTAAACATCAATGAAAACGTGTTATTATCCCAGTGTGTTGACTTCACTCTGCTTTCATCAGCATGTCCAATCTGCCCACTGATAACACATAGAAACCAGATACATGTGTTTGATGAAGCTTAGTATATATATTCAACCTTTACTCTATATGTACTTTCACCTGTTAAAGTTCAGAGTTTAACTCATGTCATTTTTGGTTTTTATTCATACTATCACTACATGTTTATTTGTATTCTATTCTGTTTATTTGCTGCTCCATCTCCCCGTCTCCTGAAGCCCGCAACCTGGGTGTCATCCTTGACTCCACCCTTTCCTTCCATTCCCACGTCAAATCTGTGACCAAATCGGCCTTTTACCACCTGAGGAACATTGCCAGACTCCGACCGTCACTCTCGGAGTCGGTTGCCGAAACCCTAGTGCATGCATTTGTCACCACCCGCTTGGACTACTGCAATGGTGTCCTGTTCGGGGTTCCCAAAAAAAACCTGGACAGGCTCCAGTATGTCCAAAACTGTGCTGCTAGGGTACTCACGCACACAAAGCCGTGGCAGCACATCACTCCCACCCTCATCCACCTCCACTGGTTGCCGGTCAAGTCCCGTATATCGTACAAAGCACTCCTCCTTACCTACACGTCCCTCCATGCCCTTGCCCCCCAGTACCTATCGGACATCCTTCACCCACATGCCCCACCCCGGAACCTGCGGTCCTCAGACTCTGGCCTGCTCACCACCCCCCGCACCAAACTGCAAACCTTCGGGGACAGAGCCTTCAGTGTGGCAGCCCCCACCCTCTGGAACGCTCTCCCTGCGGAGATTCGCAACATCCCCACACTCAACACCTTCAAAAGGCCCTCAAGTCCCATCTGTTTGCCAAGGCTTTCGGCCCCTAATCGATCTGTTGTTTGGTCTGTCTGACTTTTGTTTTGTTATGTTTGTTTTTGCCCTATTACTGTAAAGCGACCTTGGGTCCCTTAAAAGGCGCTATATAAATGCAAGCTATTATTATTATTATTATTATTATTATTATTATTATTATTATATATTTCCATAATCTAAAGAAAAATCACATTACATTTAAATAGAAAATAAGGACTAGTCAAATAGATATAAATCAACAATGCAGGAAAAGTAAAGTAGTGTTAAATGATATAGTTATACTCTCAAGACAATTCAGATCAAAAGGTTCTGTTGACCTTCAAATACATGGACTGAAAACTAAAGATTCTTACAGTATCTCCCTGATCTCACGTTCTAATGCAGGAGGGTCTTCACTCTCCTCCTCAGCCCTGCAGAGATGGAGCGTTGACAGACAGGTGGAAGGTTCAGGAGCTTACTGACTAAAAGATGGTGTTACAAATGTCCTCTCATAGCAAAACATGTTTGACAAAGGAGGTCAGCTGGACTAGTGTTTCTCAAATGGGGGTGTGTGTACCCATCGGAGCACTTTGGAGTACTCTGGAGGGGCTGAGAGATTAAAGAAGAAGTTACATTACATGTTTCTTAGTTGTTTGTGATTTTTAAACTCACCATAAAAAACATATTTATTTTAAGTAATTAAACTAGGAGGAAGAGGAGGAGGAGGAAGAGGAGAAGGATGAGGAGGAGGAGGAGGAGGAGGAAGTGTAAACCTGGTCTAAATGTGTCTGATCTCCATCATCTATAGAAAATGGCTGACCTACCTTTAAGGTAAATCATGCCGTTTGAAAGACAGAGGTAGATGGACACGGCTAACAACATTTCTAACGTGAACAAGCATGATCTACATGATGGACATATTCCCCCTGCTGTTCAGACACTCAGTTAAGGTATCGAGAAAGAACGGGTTGAGAAACGTCATAATGCTGTAAAGTCTGTTAAGTATCATCTAAAGGGAAATGTGCATCACATTGAAGTTAGATATATGGACGAGGCACACATTGTTATCAGCACTGCAGATATGTTAGTGTTAAATAAAACTGATATACTCTGAAGAACATGAAAGCTGGAAAGGTTCAGAAACTGAGTCTTACCGTTTGAAATCCATGGGGAAATCCATGGGGAAATCCATGGAGCGAGCACTCATCATGGACCCAGAGCTCGATGCAGGAGAACCTGCTCTCTCCTTCTCAGGACAGGATTTAGGTCTGCGTGGACGAACAGAGAGAAATGTTAGGAGTTTATATATTTGTACTTAAAGAGACCCTCAATGAGCCTTTTAGGTGTTTGGCCTCTCATTGCATAATCTTCTATCACTTGTTTTAATTGTGAACATTCTTTATTTATTTGATCAATAAATCAATAAATCAATGAAATAGCACCAAAATATACAGATTAAAATCCAGCCTTTGAATGTGAACTGGACTTGGATTATTTAAAGAGGGAATTACAAGTTGATTAATAAATTACTTGTTATATTCCATTTCCTAATTCTTGTTTTTTTAAAGACCAAATCTTCATTTTGAAAGTCTAAACTGAATGTAAAAGTATTCCTGTTTAATAAAGTAGAAAAACAACTCATTCAGGTTTCCCTGATAACAATCAGGAGAAGTGAATACCTGGAGGAGAAAGGATGATGGTGCCTGAAGTGGCGCCTGTAAAAGGAGAAGAAATAAAGACAGAAGTTATTTTATTCCTACAGTTCTTCTTCTTTCTTGTGGTATTTCTTAATGAAACATCAATGAAAACGTGTTATTATCCCAGTGTGTTGACTTCACTCTGCTTTCATCAGCATGTCCAATCTGCCCACTGATAACACATAGAAACCAGATACATGTGTTGATGTAGCTTATATAATGGAGGAGGAAGAGGAGGAAGAGGAGGAAGAGGCAACCCGGTATCACGGCAAGACGTGAACATGTGACGATTTCGTCCCTTGAAACGTGACAGTTACACGGTATTGTTAACATGGCCCAACGAGTGGAGATATACCCGGAAATGCCAAGCAAATGCTCTACCACGACGGTCTGTTGTTATTGTCCATAATAATATAATAATTTTTTTTTTTTTTTAATCGTCACACTCGATTTCGCCGATTTTCTTGTTGCCCCAGCTGGTCGACACCTCTTTTAGCAGAAACAAAGGCTACATTCATGTATTAAATAAGGTTGTTAATCCATGTGTGTAGTTGTGGAATTAACGGACGTGACGTTGTGCGATTGCGTTGCCAGTAAGTATTCTCTCCGCTTTACTTGACAAACCCCGTGATTAGTCCTCAAGCTCTGTGATTGGATGTTTGAGTGTGCGCCGTGAAATGGGATGGAACCACGGCAGACTGTCCAAAACTGGATTTGCCATCCCATGCCATTTCGTTACAGCAGCATGTGTAACAGTTGTAAATATGCAGTGGTGTTTATTTGTAAATCATTTACAGGGTTCTTACACCTTTTCCAAGGTCAATTTCAAGCACTTTTCAAGCATTTCCAAGGTGCATTTTCAAGCATCTTACAGCTGTTGTAAATTACATATTGATATACACATACTTATACTCAAATGATTATTTCCCTACCTCACATTAAATCAGATAAACAACCACATGTGTGTTTCATAATAGCATTCTACATGAGGATGAAAAATGTTAGAAAAGAAAACTAAGTTTAATATTTCAAAATGAGTGACCCATCTGTACGTAGACTGGGCATCCCATATAACCTGGCTGAGCAATATAAAACAATCAGCCAAATAACTTTTCAATATATTATTGATTACTATTTTTGAGGTACTTTTAGGTTGGCAGTAAACACAAGTCAGAGGTAAATGGTGTACTTGTACTCCACTACATGTATTTAATACCTTTAGTTACTTCACAGATGTGGATGAATGATGTGAAATATAATCAAGTGTTAAATCAGACTTTAGTTCCACCTGGAGTAAATCCACAAGCTACCCTGCAGTATACAAAGTCATTCAAACTAGCTGCACCTTTACCAGCTTTGAGAACACTTTCATGATCAATCATTATAAAACATATCATATACAATTATT
>NW_022987957.1:0-32500 GCF_902827165.1 Trematomus bernacchii
GCTCTGATCAGGGCTAAAGTAATGTTATAAACTGGTGAATCTGTTTAAATGCAGGCTCTATGTGGCGGCTCACAGACCCCAAAGGACGGACTAGAGACCTCCAGCATGAGTCCCTAACAGGGGCACTCCTCCATAACCTTGCACACCATGAGTCCCCGGCCCCCGCAGTTAAGCACTCCCCCACAGACTATACCCAGATATTCACACCCTCCAGAACCTCGTGCCCCTGGTAAGACTAACAAGGGGTGTCAAACTCAATTTCATCGCGGGCCACATTCGCATAAAGTTGCACTCAAAGGGCAGGTTGTAACTATATAAATATATTATATATATAAAATAATTCATTATATTACATTATTGTCTCTGAATTGGATTATTATCGGATAGGATAATAACTTAGTAATTAACTACGTCTGAAAGCAGAAGTCCAGGGCAAATAATTGCAAGACTCTTCAGTGCGCATGTCACAAAACGAGATGCATTGTGGGACATGTAGTTTATGGGCAACCTGCTTCTGTAAAGTGGCATGTAACCGTATAATAAACGTATTATATTCTTTGCAAGCTCTTGCGGGGCCACATAAAATGAAGTCGCAGGCCGGATTTGGCCCCCGGGCCTCGAGTTTGAGACCCCTGATCTAACGCTTCATTTGACCCTCACTCGTTAATGAGACCCTGAGATTATTGAAGTTCCTCGCTTGGGCCGAAACTCCCAGCCAACACGGATGGAGCAATCCACCTCGGCCTCAGACTAGGAGGTGCTCGGCTGAAACTACCCAAATGAGTGCTGTAGGTCTAACACTTGTGCCAAATCAACAACAATGAAGCTCTTTGTAGAGGCTTTAAAGAAGTCTGTGCTAATTATCATTTTGTGAATTGTGTCTTGTTTCACTACAATGATAATATCCATGATGGTGATCCCACACCACAACAGCATTGCTGATGTTGGTATTGACTATTACTGCTGCCGAAGTCAAACTGTACTTTGCTCTGACCTGAGAGTCTTCAGTTCACAGTGTGGACTCTCCAGTCCAGCAGACAGCTTCTTCACTCCTGAATCCTGCAGGTCGTTGTTACTCAGGTCCAGATCTCTCAGACTGGAGGACTGGGAGCTGAGGACTGAGGACAGAGCTGCACAGCTTCTCTCTGACAGGTTACAGCCACTCAGCCTGAAGAGACGATGAGGACAACAGTTATTCAGGAGACAGCAGTGTATTAATAACTGATTCACTAAATCAAATATCTGTACTTACAGAGCTTTGTTGGAGGCTTTGACCACTGGCAGCAGCCTCAGAAGAGCCTCCTCTGAAGCAGAGTATTTCTTCAGGTCAAACATCCAGATCTTCTCCTGATGACAGTAAGATGAAGACCAGAGCTGACCACTGAGCAGGAGACAGTTATCTGTGGAGAGACTTCCTGACTCAGGGACTGTTGGATCTCCTCCACTAGAGAACGATCATTCAGTTCATTCAGACAGTGGAACAGGTTGATGCTTCTCTCTGCAGACAGATCCTCTTCTATTCTTCTTGATGTACTGGACTGTTTCCTGGTTGGTCTCTGAGCCACTTCCTGTCTGTGTCAGCAGGCCTCGTAGGAGTTTCTGATTGGTCTGCAGAGAAAGACCCAGGAGGAAGCGCAGGAACAAGTCCAGGTGTCCGTTTGGACTCTGTAAGGCCTGGTCCACAGCACTCTGGTAGAGATGTGTTAGTTCAGGTTTGACTTCAGACTTCTGGGAGGTTGCTGGTTCTTCTGCCAGCAGGTTGACTCCAGAGTTGATGAAGGTCAGATGGACATGAAGAGCAGCCAGAAACTCCTGAACGCTCAGATGGACGAAGCAGAACACCTTGTCCTTCTGGTACAGTCCTCTCTCCTCTCTAAAGACCTCTGTGAACACTCCTGAGTACACTGAGGCTGCTCTGATATCGATGCCACACTCTGTCAGGTCAGACTCATAGAAGATCAGGTTGCCTTTCTGCAGCTGCTCAAAAGCCAGTTTCCCCAGAGACTCCATCATCTTCCTGCTCTCTGGACTCCAGTGGTGATCTGTCTCAGCTCCTCCATCATACTTGATGTTCTTCACTTTGGACTGAACCACCAGGAAGTGGATGTACATCTCAGTCAGGGTCTTGGGCAGCTCTCCTCCCTCAGTTTTCAACATGTCCTCCAGAACTGTAGCAGAGATCCAGCAGAAGACTGGGATGTGGCACATGATGTGGAGGCTTCGTGAGGTCTTGATGTGGGAGATGATGGTGCCGGCCTGCTCCTGATCTGTGAATCTCTTCCTGAAGTACTCCTCCTTCTGTGGGTCAGTGAACCCTCGGACCTCTGTCACCATGTCCACACACTCAGGAGGGATCTGATTGGCTGCTGCAGGTCGTGTGGTTATCCAGAGGCGAGCAGAGGGAAGCAGCTTCCCCCTGATGAGGTTTGTCAGCAGCACATCCACTGAGGTGGACTCTGTGACATCAGTCAGGATCTCAGTGTTGTGGAAGTCCAGAGGAAGTCGACACTCATCCAGACCGTCAAAGATGAACACAACCGGGGAACTGATCAAACCTGCAGATTCCTGCGGTCTCTGGTTTCAGTGAAGAAGTGATGAACAAGTTCCACCAAGCTGTACTTGTTCTCTCTCACCACATTCAGCTCTCTGAAGGTGAATGGAAATATGAACTGGATGTCCTGGTTGGCTTTGCCTTCAGCCCAGTCCAGAGTGAACTTCTGTGTTAAGACTGTTTTCCCAATGCCAGCCACGCCCTTTGTCATCACTGCTCTGATTGGTGCATCTCTTCCAGGTGAGGCTTTAAAGAGGTCTTCTTGTCTGATGGTTGTTTCTGGTCTGTCTGGTTTCCTGGATGCTGTTTCAATCTGTCTGACCTCATGTTCAGCATTGACCTCTGCAGACCCCCCCTCTGTGATGTAGAGCTCTGTGTAGATCTGGTTCAGAAGGGTTGGGCTTCCTGCTTTAGCAATGCCCTCAAACACACACTGGAACCTCTCCTTCAGGGTGGATTTAAGTTTACGCTGACAGACTGCAGCAAAGGTTTCTGAAAGTACACACAACAAAAGATCATGTGGTCTCACTGTAACTCTGGTTCTCTGAATAAATATGGATATATGTTGGTCTCTAGAGACATCAGCAGATGAGACATTTATCCAGAGTGTTAAATCTCTATAGAAACCCTCTTACTGCGGTGCAGACGGTCAGCCAGCTCCTCCTGCTTCATGCTCCTCAGGAAGTGCAGTGTGATGTTCACAAATGCCTCTCTGCTCCTCCTCTGCTCTTCATCCTCAGCCTCCAACACCTCCTCATCATCACTCTGACTCTCTAAGCCTTCTGGGTAATCTGAACTCAGAGCCTTCTGGATCTTCTTCAGCTCGCTCTTCACAAAGGTGACGATGTGGTCCTCCAGCAGCTGGAACATCACATGAACGACACAAACTATAAACCATGGATCCAAACATCAGATCCGGACAGACTGACTCTCTAAAAGTGCAGCATGGAGATGACTGTGAGCAGAAGAGAGGTCAAGTATCTGTAGTACATGTACTCACCGTAAATATGGAGTCCAGCTGTGTCTGATGCTGCTGGGCAGACGGACCACCGGGAACCTCCGAGCTCTCCTGGTCCCCTCTGTGGAGGAATCATGAAGCATTAGCTCACATTATGTCTGTCCACACAGAGACACACTCAGGGTGAAGGAGGACAGGGGAACAGGCTGGTGGTCCTGTGCGTCAGCGGGAACTTTGCACTACAGGAATACACGAGGCGTGCAGTTGAGACGCGCCGAGGCTCCTTCAGCTTCATAAATGGACACAAAGAGCTTTCAACTGATTGCAATGTATTCCCAATGAAATCGCGACGTTATAAGCAAAAACAGACATCAAAACATTTGACGCTAGGTAGCTAAAAATGCTAACATGGTTACCTTGGCTCTGTAGTCTCTCCAAAGTGGTCTTCAATGGCATTAAAACAATAAAAACGCTGCTGAAGTTAATCCATAGGTTAATCTAATGTGTCTGTGTCCCTTTGAAATGATTTCTGATAATCCATGAGCAAACAGACGGATAATCCATGCTTTTCCGTTTCCAGATGTCAGAGCTAGAGTGTAGCTTCACTCTAATGCAAAATTACATGCGCAAAGCCCCCACCTTTTTGTTTCACAATGAGTGTGTGTGGGGGACTCCCCCTTCGATTCTATTGGCTCTAACGGTCAGAAAGAGGTGTCAACCATCAAAATCGACCAATGGGGGCCAGAGATATGGAAAATCCACCCAAATCACCTCAGAGGTGGGGTGGTTTGGCTAAACCTCTCTAAAAAGGTCAAATGTCACTTGTTTTGTATCAATCTTGATACAGGGTACTTATTATATGTTGTACTTTGGATTCCTAAAGCTTTTAGTCTACTAACCCATCATCCTAGGGTGGTGTTCACTATAAGTAAAAAAGAATATTTGGACGGACACTATAATTTACAGTTTTTTACTATGTACAATCTGAATTTTCTTTAAAATAAAAAACATCTATATTGATTCTGACTTTTCTACATCCAGCTCACAGGTTTATCATTACTTTGAGAACAAAGATTATTAATTTAACCCTTTTAGAAGTGAAGATATGGTCATTTGTTCTGGGAATGTCATTTTCGAGCCTGAGACCTGAAAAACTGGCTCAGGTTAAAGACCTAGAAAGGGTTATTAACGCCTTTGTTACCTCAAGACTGGATTACTGCAATGCTCTGTACGTGGGTATGGACCAGGCCTCAATTAGACGCCGGCAGCTAGTTCAGAACGCTGCACGTCTTCTCACTGGCCATAGAAAGCGTGGCCACATCACCCCAATTCTGGCCTCACTGCACTGGCTTCCAGTTCGGTTCAGAATAGATTTTAAACTCCTTTTATTTGTTTTCAAAGCACTAAATGGGCTGGCTCCGGCCTATATAGCAGAACTCCTCGCTACACCCCAGCCAGAGCCTTAAGGTCGGCTGATCAGCTGCTGTTGATAGTGCCCAAGACCAGGCTCAAAACCAGAGGGCACCGAGCATTCGTAGCATTCGACACTTAAAACTCACTTCTTCTCTCTGGCCTTCTAGCCTTTTCTTATCAAGCTCCACTTTTGTGGAATTCGGCTTCCGGTTTGTGTTCGGGCGGCCGACAGCCTTTCTGTTTTATTGGTACGCTTACGACCTTCCTTTTTGATAAAGCTTATAGCTGATATAATAATCTAATAAGACTGCATTGACGTAGGTACGCTGTGCATCTTCACCTATATTTGGGTCGTTGCTCTTTCACTTAAATCCTAAAAACTTGGATCGTATATTGAAAACTAAGGTTATTACTACTACTCATTCTTCTAAATCTTGTCTCTCTCTACTTCTCATACTCTCTATTCCTGTAATCGATTCTTTCTATCCTCTCTTTATCCAAAACCTTTTCCCTCTCTGACCTCTCGAGGTTTTATTAGAGGGAAACAGGTTTGAGTTCTGGATTAAGTCGTGGACTTCGGGTCGTGGCTGAACCTGTCTCTGCGGTCCTGCCTGGGTCTCGTCATGCTACTTCCCTGAAGGCTCCCCACAGGATTGTTGTTGACATCTTCGTGGATTCATCTTCTTATTATAGACACATGCATTTCCAAACATTCGGTCTACCTACGCTGTAAAATGTATTATCTCTTCGATTTACACACGGCATCTATTGCACGTCTGTCTGTTCTGGGAGAGGGATCCCTCCTCTGTTGCTCTCCCTGAGGTTTCTCCATGTTCCTTTAAACTGTGGGTTTTTCTCTGGAAGTGTTTCCTTGTACGATGTGAGGGTCTAAGGACAGAGGGTCTAAGGACAGAGGGTCTAAGGACAGAGGGTGTCGTTTTTTCTCATACTGATATTCTGAACAAACTGTGCTGTTGTATTTGCTGTAAAGTGTCTTTACTGTAGGGTATTTTTATTATTTGTACAGCACTTTGGCTCGACCAAAAATCGTTCATAAATGTGCTATATAAATAAAACTTGATTTGATTTGATTTGAGATATGGCCAATATGAGCTCATCACTGCAATTGAGGAAGCAGAAGAAGCCAGTGAACAAGCTGGGAATGTGCCTGTGGAAGGAACCAACCTGGAAGGCTACGGGGTGCTCCTGACCCTTCTAGAGAGGCGGATGAAGGAGGCCACCAGAGTGATGGCAGCTTGGGAGCGCTGGATACCCATGATGGCGAAGACGGATCTAGATGGCAGAGTCAAGGACCTCAAAGCAATGAAAAATAGACTTGAGATGAGGCAAGTTGAATTTGTCAACTCACGCAAGATTGCAGCGGAAGAACTGGCTGCAGAAGCGTCAGGTAGAAGGGGAGGACTGCCATCACCAGCATTACCAGTCCTGAGGATTAAGCCCACAAGTCTTCCCATCTTCTATGGCTGCAGAAGAGAATACCACCGATGGAGGAAAGACTGGGAAAGCCTGCAAAGACAGGGGGAGCCATCTGGATCTTCTGAAGCTAAGAAAATTAATCTTCTAGACAGTGTGGATGACAAGATTTTAAAGGAACTAAGACTCTCAACCTACAACACTGCTGAAGACATGTTCAGGATAATGGACAACAGATATAGAAATAAGTCAACTATTGCCATAGAAATCTTGGAAGAACTGGAGAGAATCCCTTATGTGAAAGGAAACCAGCCAAGGAAGGTAATTGAGCTGATACAGCATGTGGAAAAAGCCCTTGCAGACCTCACAGAGCTGGGAAACTCAGGCGCCATGAAGAACCCACTCATGATCAAATCCATAGAGAGCAAGTTACCTGACTTTGTGAAGAGGGATTGGCTAGTCTTCATGGTTGATCCAAACAATAACGTCACACCAGACAATCACTTCGACATGCTCCTTAGATTTCTAAAAAAGCAGGAAGAGATTCTGGAGAGGCTGGAACAGCTAAGGATCGGTGATAAAACTGACAGACAAGACCATCCAGACAGGAGGTATGAGAAGAAATATGCTTCAACAAGATCTGCAAAGAAGGGCGAGCATGGAGGAGTGTGTATTGTGTGTGGAGATGAGAGGCATTATGACAAGATATTCTTCTGCAGGAAGTTCAAAGGGCTAACTCTGTTTGAGAAGAAAGCTGTTCTAAAAAAGCTAGGAGCATGCAGAAAGTGTCTTGGATGTCATGAGGAAGGAGGATATTGCAGAGACAATTACCTGTGCAGAAACAAAGACTGTAAAAAAGGAGACACCTCAGATCACCATTTCTTTCTGTGTCCACAAGGGGGAAGCAAAATGCCCTTTGAGGAGAGGAGTGGAAGAGACTGGAGAAGTAAGAGCAAACTCACAGAGGAGCAGGAGAAATTCTTGGCTGAGCTTTCCCCAGAGCGTGCAGGAAGGTGCAGGAAAGCCTTTACCAACCAAACAGCAGTAACAGGCAGAGCTGGAGGACAGTCAAGGCTGGTGGACAGGGAAATTCCTGTCATCATCATGCTGATGGAGGTCACTGCAAATGCAGGGCAGAAGATTGGGACTCTGGTGGACCTTGCCTCAGTCACAAATGACATCACCCATAAGGCTGCTGACAGGCTGAGGTTGCAAGGTGAACAAATTACTCTGGTTGTGTATGGGGTAGGAGGAATGACCATCAAGGTGAACACAAAAAGATACCTCCTTAGGGTGAGAGTCAAGACTCCTAAAGGGACAGAGAAGGCACATGAACTTGTCTGCTATGGCCTAGAGGAGATCGCCAAAGTGCATAAAGTCATCAGTCCTGAAAAACTGCACAAGTTCTTCCCAGAGGTCAAGCCCGAAGAATAAAAGAGGCCAGAAGAAGTCGAGCTCCTCATAAGCCACAGGGAAGGAAGACTTGCTCCACAAAGAGTGAAGGTTGTTGCAGGTTCAGAAGAGGTGTGCATGCAGCTCTGGGAGACATAAAGAAAATGTACAACTCAGTGTGGCTGGAGGAGCGTGAGATGCATATGCACAGATTCCTCTGGAGAGACAGTCCAGAAGAAGAGATATGTGAGTATGCTATCACAAGAGTCAACATTGGGGACAGACCAGCCGGTTGCATTGCACAGGTGGCTATGCGAGAAACAGCCAGTCTGCCCATGTTTTCCCACATGAAAGAGGAACGCAGAGTTCTTGAAGAGGACAGCTATGTGGACGACCTCTTAACCTCCCATAACAGTCAAGAACAACTGGAGAGGATTACAGAAGGAGTGGAGGAAATCCTGAGAGCTGGTGGCTTCTTCCTTAAACCATGGGTCCGGTCTGGTCAAAGTGGGAGGCAAGAAACTGCAACAGCACTCCTGGGAGGAGGAAAAGCAACAGCTGGAAGTAAAACTCTCATCCTTCTAAATCAGATGAGAGAGGAGGACAACAAAGCCCTGGGAATCAGGTACAAAGTGGAGAAAGAGGAGATCTACATGTTGTCAATCAAGAGGAAAAAGAAGATAAGAGTGGGCAGAGGTCTCCTCCTAGAGCAAGTGAGACCTGAGATGCCTGATCCACTGAGTAGATGGGAGCTGAGGCAAGTGGCTGGACTTTACGAACCAATTGGCTTAGTTACACCTGCCAAACAGGAGGGGGCCATCCTTGTCAGGAAGGTGTACTCAGCAGTAATGACCAGAGCAGAAGCTGGAAGAAACCAAAGAGATGGCCTACAAGACCCACAGAAAAACATCAAAAGGAAGAGCCAATGGGAGAAACCTAGAGCCGATCAGACTCCTACCAGGAATCTCACAGGAGAGACAGTGAAGGATCCTGTGGAGGTGAAAAGATTCAGCAGCCTTCAAAAACGTGTCAGGGTCATAGCTTGGGTGTGGAGAGCTGCAAGAAAGTGGCTGGAGATTAAGGACCAGCCTAGGGCAGAATCAAAGTTGGAAGTAATATGGCACACCAGGAATCGAGATGTCGCAGTGGGAGATGTGGTGTGGCTGGCTGACCAAAATGCCCTGAGAGGACATTACAAACTGGCAAGAGTGGTCAGTGTAAATACTGATGGAGAAGGCATCGTAAGGGATGTAGATGTGAGAACCTTTCCCAGTTACTTGGTCCCAGCTATGAAGCATGAAGTCTATGGAGGGTACAAGGGACAGCCAAGCAAGATCCCTGCCACAGTTCTTCATAGGGATGTCAGGCGCCTTGTTATCTTACTTCCTGTTGAAGAACAGCAGGTGGTGAAGAAGAGGCGTAAGGTGAAGAACTGGTGTGAGCTCCTTGGGTTAGAAACCAGGAGCTCAAGTGTCGAGACGAAAGTCAATATTGAAAGAAAAATAATAATATCTGATAAAAACGGACGGATAAATAATTATTTGTATGTTTTTTCGTTTAGATTATTATTATTATTATAGTATTGTTCAATACCAGGAGGGGTATTCGTTTCATTTTGAATAGCGTAGGCTACTTTTCTTAATAAGCGAGCTGTTATTAAACATATGAATGCATGTGAACTAACATTTGTTTGTCCTCTGTGTTTGAAGGTTTTCAACCTGATGAGAATCTGATGAAAAGTGGCATATAAATAACTGCTGAGCAGAAAATAAAGAGAAAAAGAAAGAATCAGAGTTGTCCAAGCGTCCTCTGTCCTCTGTCCTCTGTCCTCTGTCCTCTGTCGCCCTCCAGCCTCTCACGTTTGGGCATAACACTGAATACAGGCCAAAACCCAGAAGAACTTGACAGTTCATTTCTTTGTAAGAGGGCAAACTTACAAAACCTGCAAGGAATCAAATAATTATTTCCATCACTGTATTTATTTCCAGCTACTGTTGAAGACCAGAGGATTCTGTCCATCCTTCATTCTGGTCTTCCTGAAACGTGGCTGTGTGGATAGACACTGGACTCTGCAGCTGGCTAACAGCTGTTCATCAGGAAAGGAAAGACCAAGGGACAGTTCTTACACCAGCCCCCGTTACTCCCCCCCCCCCCAGCTCCACCTCCAGCACCGGGTCGGACAACACTTTATACAAACTGGTTTTATCCTATCATAACCGGACTCTTACTATGAGTTACAGCTTACCTCTGATCAGCAGATGGAGGTCGTCCTTTAAAGTTCATGTAGGCGTCCTTCGAGGAGTCGCTCTTTAGGGACAGACAGCTGGGAGAGTCTGGTCTCTGCTGCTGGACCCTGAAACAGAAACAGATGCAAACATTGGTGTTGCCTTCACTTCATACCGACTACTTTTGTTGTAAGATTAAAGTTAGTTTATTAATAAAGCACATTTCAGACACAGAGGGAATTCAAAGTGCTTTACACCCGTGACTCACCTAAAGTCACGTGCATGTATCCCTTGGCATTTGGGAGACATGAGCCTGTACATTTCAAATACATAACTGCATTGTCTCGGGTATTTGAAGTGTAGAGTACTGTATCTCAACAATGCATTGAGACAGGGGAGGTGACACCTGGACTGTGCTATCTTGGCCACCCTATGATTTATTGGTGTGAAAATTGAGTGAATTGGACAATTAAAAAATTCAAGAAGTCTTGCATGGCCGACAAACTTGGTCCAGGGACACATTCAGTGTTGAAATGGGGGGAGCTCCCCCGAAGGCCGACTTTGAGATAAATAGGGGGAGCCCAAAGAAATTGTGCATATTTGTGTCACACAGATTAGAAATGTTGAGTTTCTGTAAATAAAAGTTCTTGAAATAAATTAAAGTCATTGTTCATTACAGTTTCTGAATATTCGTTTTACATTTGTGAATATTTCTGTGTGTTGCCATCTGTACGTGGCGGTGCTGCATTCTTTACGCTACTTACGTTGCTATGGTTACGGTGGCGCCGGCGCGGTATTTGAAATGTTCATATTGATATTGTTTAACAACAACAAATTGGCTTTGTAATAAAGAAAATGGCGAAACGAAAACAGCCAAGCGTCGCAGCTTTTGGTTTCACAAGTAAAGAAGCAAAGGAGTCTAAAAATGAAAATGTCAACCAAACAACTTTTAGTTCGCCAGCTGTCAGCGGCGTTAGGGTCGATTGTGACAGCTCCACACCGAGGGAAAGGCCTGCCGATGCAGAGCCAGAAGAGGCTTCAGAAGAGGCTTCAGAAGAGGCTTCAGAAGAGGCTCCAGAAGAGGCTTCAGAAGAGGCTTCAGAAGAGGCTTCAGAAGAGGCTTCAGAAGAGGCTTCAGAAGAGGCTCCAGAAGAGGCTTCAGAAGAGGCTTCAGAAGAGGCTTCAGAAGAGGCTTCAGCAGAGGCTTCAGAAGAGGCTCCAGAAGAGGCTTCAGAAGAGGCTTCAGAAGAGGCTTCAGAAGAGGCTTCAGAAGAGGCTCCAGAAGAGGCTTCAGAAGAGGCTTCAGAAGAGGCTTCAGAAGAGGCTCCAGAAGAGGCTTCAGAAGAGGCTTCAGAAGAGGCTTCAGAAGAGGCTTCAGAAGAGGCTTCAACAACGGCGACAGCCTCCGGTTCCACCTGCACTAGCGAACCTGGCGCTGGCGATGCCCATGACGGCCTGCCTTTTAACTGGACACTGAAAAGATGGAGTGAGTGGAAAGAAAAGTATCCATGGCTTTTCATAACAAATAAAAAATGTGGATGTGAGATTTGCAAAGAGGCAAAAACTATATTGATCTCCTTGCCGCTTGCAGAAAAATCCAGCGGAGTGCACCTTTCACCAGAATGCATTCAGGGAAAAGTCAGCTGTGATCAACTAAATAACCTGCGAAAAAAGATCTATAAGCACCATAAGAGCCAGGCACACGAAAAAGAGATCGAGATTTCGGAGATGAGAAAGATGTCCTACCAAACAAGGTATTAGCAATCAATGCTGATCTAATGCAGGAAACACACATCGTTCAGATCTGCCTATATGATTGCCAAAGAAGAAATGTCCTACAGAAAGCTACCTGCTGTAATGTTCCTACAAAAACTCAATGGTGCTACCGTAGGGACTGTGCACAAATCGGACCATGCTTGTGCTGAAATAATCAGGCATATCGCCGAGGAAATGAGAGCTACATTTGTTTCCAACGTAAAAGACATGGGCTCACTAATTAGCATCACAATAGATGAGCACAGTTCATGGGCGGGCCTACATGATTATTTACGTCCGATGTGACATGACAGGAAAAGGGGAAGTGGACAATGTTTTCTTGGATATTGTTGAGCTTTCAGAAGGTACGGATGCTAACTCGCTGTACAGAAGTTTGAGGAAAAGCTTCAAACAAGCTGGACTGGATGACGAGTTCTTGGGGAAAAACCTCAATAGCAACGGATGGAGCAGCAGTACTCACAGGCAGAGTTGGGGGACTTGTGACAAAACTCAAACAGGATTTCCCCAAAGTGCAGTCTATTCACTGTCTAGCCCACCGACTAGAATTGGCTGTCAAGGATTGCCTTAAAGAAGTAGCTGGGTGTAATCAATTTGAGTTTTTTGTTGCAAAACTGTATGCTCTCTCACCAGTCATCAAAACATGCCCATTTGCTCCAAGAAGCAGCAGCAGAATTAAACGTGCAAATATTGAAAATAGGCCACATTTTCACTCTTCGTTGGGTGGCTAGTAGTTTTCAGACTGTGAAAGCTGTCTGGAAAGATTATCCCGCACTGGCACGCCAATTCAAAACAGCAACAGACGACACATCATCTCGCAGTGACACAGAGAGACAGAAATTCAGGGGACTGCACAAACTCCTCACGAGCGCTGGATTTCTGGCTGATTTGGCAACAATGAAGGATGTTCTTCGAGAACTTAAAAGCCTGTCGCTAAAACTGCAACGCAGAGAAACATCTTTGGTCGATGCAAGTTGCTACATTCAGCAGACCATCGATGTGTTGACAGCTATGGAAATCAGTGGCGGAAAGTCCACACAAAAAGTGGAAGAAGGCATTGCTACTGGCATGTTCAAGGATGTTGAGCTCTCAGAGAGCAGGCCCAAGATAAACCGTCTGCAGTTTTACCAGTCTATAATAGACAGTTTGAAGACTGCCTGAACCGGACCTGGTCCGCATGCTAAAACCACTGGACAAGCGCTTTTGGCCCGAACAACGGAGCGCCCTGATCCTCTATGGGGAGAATGAAGTACGCACACTGGCAAAAGTACTGGGGGAACCGGCCCGAGAGGCCATTGAGGAGTTTGGGGACTACAAATTAGAGAATAAATCTCCAGGGAAAGCCCTGCAAAAACTGCAGACAGCGAGCAAGACCTTTCTGCCTCCATCAGCTGAGTGTGAGAGTGGGTTTTCTGCCGTCAATTCGACCGACACCGACAAACGCAACAAGTTGCGGGAGAAGAGCCTCTTCTCGCTTCTCTTCGTAGACATCAATGCCCCCCCCCCCCCGGAGCAATTCGACCCTCAGCCATTTGTACGGTCTTGGATCAAAGCTGGCCACAAACCCTCCACATCATGGGTTCAGGGACCGAAAGCGAAGAAGAAGCCGCCCAGGTCCCTGTGGTCGCTTTTACAGTAAGGTAAGAGAGTCCATTTGACTGTTTGAGCTTTGTGTTTGTTTGGACTGGCCCCAGTCCTACTGTTGATATATTTGTTGGTTGTGTGATACGCACGCACGCACGCACACACGCACGCACTTGTTGACGTAACAGGATTGCACGGACAATAGTAGCATCGGACAATTGAGATTGTTGTTAACTTTGTGTGTTGTGGACATGCGTGTGCGTGCATGAAAATGTAAGTGCATATATTCTTGCCTAGTTCTGTTATTTGTGGGTTAATGTTCATAATACAGAGCTTACTCTGCAATAGAAGGCAGTTAGCAATAGCCGCTAACTTTGCCATGCTGACTATGGGACAGCACGAGGTGCCACCAGGCACGCTCCCTCACACTGCACTATGGGACAGCACGAGGGGCCACCAGGCACGCTCCCTCACACTGCATAATGAACGCCAAGTTGATGCAGGGGCCAATGTATGCAGTGTTCTTTATATTGTAGTCATTATAGAGACTTCATTGTGTGCATTCCTGTATGTTGTTCATGCATGATTGTTTATAATAGTTCATTACTTTATGTAATAACGTGTCACTTCTATCGCCATTCTGTTGCGGCCTTTGGCCAATAGAGGGCAGCATAGGCCAGCTAATTGTGCCATTTCTTTATCTACCTGATTTACTGTGTAACAATGTCACTGGTCATTATCCCTCTATAATACATGTTTATTCATACCTGTTTATCTTTATATTACAGATACCACACCCATCCAATTACCATTGCATGTACCATTCACTACCCTGGACAATCAATAAAGTAGTTCAATTGGAACAGCCTGTGGAAAGCCGTTCTTCCTCACACGTCTGTCGCCGACACCTTCTAACAGAGGACAGGAAAATCTAGCTGCAGCACGACCCGTATACTTTTGCACGCCGTGTTCTCAACAATATACACATCTGAGAAACGTTGCCATGTGTCCCCAACAGCAGCTGATGTCGTTGCTTTGTTTGTTGCAATTAAATAAATGTTGGCTAATGGCTATCAATTGGTTTTGAAACGGTAGCCTCATGTTGTTATTCATTCTCTCTGAAATGTTATTGTGCTTTGGCAGTAATACCGTCTGTAGTAGTAGCAGAGTGTTTTTATAGCAATTGATCGCATCCGCGCTGCTGCGCCAGTCAACAGAGCGTGCGTGTGACATGTTTAGTAGCAGGATGTGCACAAAAAAATAGGGCTCCCCCGAAAGCAAATGGGTAATTCGAACACTGGACACATTGGGTCCTCTGGATCACACCCACAACGTTTGGGGGCCATGCACACCTGCTTTGGACCCCTCTGGGTCTGGGTGTTTTAGGAGCGCCCAGCCATTTCCGGGACTTTTGGGCGAAACCGGCCTTGAGTTATGGCATTTTGGGGCGAAGTGGGAGTTTTGGGCAGAATGGGCCTTTAGCCCCCAATAAGGGGTCCCACGAAGTGGACTCGGGGTACTTGAAGCGTACGGGGCCCGATGCACGTAGCACCCCCAACAGCCAAAAGCGTGTTGGTGCAGCGCCCCGGCCACTTCCTGCCGGCATCAGGCAATTTGTATACAAAGTGGCCGTAGTGGTCCATTGCTAGGGACAGCCTGAGTTTTCAGATGGAGTTTCACTGCCCCTCCCAGTGTGGACGTTCACAACTAAACACTTTGGACATGAGGAGGGGTCGGACAACACTTTATACAAACTGGTTTTATTCTATCATAACCGGACTCTTACTATGAGTTACAGCTTACTTCTGATCAGCAGATGGAGGTCGTCCTTTAAAGTCGAAGAAGTCTTCCATCGACCAGTCGCTCTTTAGGGACAGACAGCTGGGAGAGTCTGGTCTCTGCTGCTGGACCCTGAAACAGAGACAGATGCATACATTGGCGTTGCCTTCACTTCATACCGACTACTTTTGTTGTAAGATTAAAGTTAGTTTATTAATAAAGCACATTTCAGACACAGAGGGAATTCAAAGTGCTTTACATAGGCATTAACACATAATCATTTAAATACATAAAGAGATCAAATAAGCGCCCCGGCCGCTTCCTGCTGGCATCAGGCAGTTTGTATACAAAGTGGCCGTAGTGGTCCATCGCTAGGCACTCTGTACATGTCCGGGAAGAAACCCATGTTACGGCTGTCTATAAGTAGGCCCTTTCTTTAACTCTAACTGTTAAAATAAACCTACCGTTAAAATGATAGACTGTTAATTTCTTTGTAAGAGGGCAAACTTACAAAATCTGCAAGGAATCAAATAACTATTTCCTTCACTGTATTTATTTCCAGCTACTGTTGAAGACCAGAGGATTCTGTCCATCCTTCATTCTGGTCTTCCTGAAACGTGGCTGTGTGGATAGACACTGGACTCTGCAGCTGGCTAACAGCTGTTCATCAGGAAAGGAGAGACCTAGGGACAGTTCTTACACCAGCCCCCCCCCCCCCCCCCAGCTCCACCTCCAGCACCATAGCAGGGGTCAGGGTTCCCCTGGCAGTAGAGCTGGTTGTGACTTTGATGAAGGCTCAGTCTCCTCCATCAGAAGTGTTTGTGAGATGGTGGAACAGCTTCTGGACAGCCTGAGTTTTCAGATGGAGTTTCACTGCCCCTCCCAGTGTGGACGTTCACAACTAAACACTTTGGACATGAGGAGGGGTCGGACAACACTTTATACAAACTGGTTTTATTCTATCATAACCGGACTCTTACTATGAGTTACAGCTTACCTCTGATCAGCAGATGGAGGTCGTCCTTTAAAGTCTAAGAAGTCGTCCTTCGAGGAGTCGCTCTTTAGGGACAGACAGCTGGGAGAGTCTGGTCTCTGCTGCTGGACCCTGAAACAGAAACAGATGCATACATTGGCACGCTGGAGAAAAATGATGAAATATACGTTTAATTTAAAGTCATTTTATATAACCATGTAGTGGTATAAATTAGGGGTGTCACGGTTCACAGAATTCACGGTTCGGTACAACAAGAAAAAGCTAAATAAAGTCCCAAATGCATAATTCCAAGGTTGTTGTTATTTATTTTTGAACAGTAGTGCAAGTTTCAGTATAAAAATAAGGAACTCTAACATTTTGAATAATGAACTGTATTACACAGTTCAAAACAAACCCCAAACCGTAGCACACACACTCAGATGGCCGTATTATCTATAATGGCTGATGTCAAACAAAAAGTTTTCATCAAGCTGTAAAACTAAAAAGAATGTCTTGAAAATATTACTAAATAAATAATAAGACAGTGTTTCAAAGGCGCATAGCCTATATATGGAAATAGCTTCGGTTATTTATTTTGGTCTCTTGGCTTTCATGTCTATTGGCTCGTTATTGGAGTCCACAGGGAACCAGAAATGTTCCCACACAGCTGATTTCAAAGAAGCAGGTGGGTTCTAGCTCCTGTGTGTTATCTGAAATCGCCATATTCATTTTTCTTCTTCTTGTATTTTGTTCGTTTTCTTGTGTTTTCTTCTTGTTCTTCATTTGTTATTTAAGGGCGGCTGGCAAACAGCTTGTAGGCGCAATACCGCCCCCTGGATTATATATAGTGTAATGGATACTGCCCTGAGTGACAGACTTTTTTCCCACTCATAAAAAAAGGCGTATTCGTCGTGTGACTGCATGAACCGTGACGGTTCAGGACGAATACGGATACCGTTACACCTCTAGTATAAATCGATCTGGATTGCCGATGTGTGAACAGACTGTAATTAAAATGTAAAACTGAAACGTTCTTGAGTGTCCTATATCAGCTGCTCTCTATGTAAAGGACTTGTGAAGACGTGAAGTTTATCTACAAAGTGCCTGTCCTCTCTTCAGCTGCCCTACAGCCAGCAGTGTGAAGCTAATGTAAAAACATCTGTCTTTATTGGATAACAGCGAGTTCATGCAGACTCCGGTCTGATCTGGCCGGTTAAGTGCTGAGCTTTCTGTTTGCAGATTTAAGTTACAGTTAGCTCGCTAATGTTACCGTAGCAAAAATACTACCTGAGCTGATAGTTGACTAGCTTACAGTACATCGAAAATAACTAACAGTTGCTTTCTACTAGCCCAGAGCAACATGTTAACTGTAAGCTAAGCTAAGGTTAGCCAGCTAGCTGTTGGTTGCTTCCAGGGGTTGTGGGTACTGTAAGCTAGGAATATTGTTGTCACTGCATCCTGGTCGAATTAAAATATAATGTATAATGTTTGTGTCTTTGACATTAGCGCTGCTATGCAGCCACTTGACGGCGTGCAAGCGCCTGCGCAGGCATGTTTGTGTCAAGCGGCTTGTGATCATCACATCACGACAGCGAAGCCTCGAAAATGGATATAATAATAATAATAAATTATATTTATATAGCGCTTTTCTACAACTCAAAGACGCTTTACAGTATGAGGGAGGGTAGACAAACTAGGACAGGCAAAAACAAAAAACGAAAAACATAACAAATAAAATAAACAGAAAAGGCAGTCAAGAGGAAGTTGATTGAGGGGGGGGGGCTTATGGATAGACAGAGTTGAAGAGATGGGTTTTGAGGCGGGACTGAAAGACTGTGAGGGACTCGGAATCACGAAGATCTTGGGGGAGGGAATTCCAGAGCCTAGGGCTGCGTCTCAGGTCTGCTATTTTCATTTCCTCGCTCCTCGGTCCTCGGTCTCACCGGAAGTTGATTTGTCTGCGCCATCTTGAGTAGCGTCCCATGGCGCTTATTTCTGCCGGAGGAGCGAGGAGCGAGGAGCGAGGAGCGAGGAGCGATAATGGAGGAGCGAGGAGCGAGGAGCGATAATGGAGGAGCGAGGAGCGAGGAGCGAGGAGCGATAATGGAGGAGCGAGGAGCGAGGGAGCGATAATGGAGGAGCGATAATGGAGGAGCGATAATGGAGGAGCGATAATGGAGGAGCGAGGATCGAGGAGCGAGGAGCGAGGAGCTATAATGGAGGAGCGAGGAGCTATAATGGAGGAGCGATAACCGAGGTGCAGGTCTCCCTTGAAAAAGAGATCTATGATCTCAATGGGACCATCTGGTTAAATAAAGGTTTGAAATGAACCACCAGACCATCCTCCGATGAAATCCTCAGACACTCGCCCCGCCCCCTTACTGTGTATCGCTCACTGATTGGACGATGCAGCGCACTGATCTGATGCTTCTTGACATGAGAGCAGTTTCCCAGCGGAGTGAAGAAAACACATGAAACTCACGGGACTCACTCCTCAGTTCATACCGTGTTCTGTTTCAATGAATGCATCATTCAGTTACTAATATGTGATATATCTGAACAACTAAGTGGACAAAAATCATTTTATTCATTTATTGGAAACATTTTCATGATCGCTTTTTTCGTTTATACATTTTAAGAATGGCGTTTATCTTTTTTGAGAATGAGTTCTTATTTAATGTATTTGGGTCGACAACAGATGATACAAATGTTTGTGTCAGTAAATGTGTACTAACAGAGGCGGGGGTGTTTGTGAAAGCAACGGGGACAGAGCTGCTGTCAGACGATCAGCTGTGCAGCGTCATCACAAACGGACGTGGCTTCACGTGACGCTCCGGAGGAAAGGACGTCCCATTGCTCTTAAAACTCATTTCCCGTGGTTTCCTTGCGTCTCTCCATGCTTCCTGGTGGGAGGGACTAGAGGCAGGGAAACGACGCAAGTGAGGGACGCAAGGAGTCCATTGAATCGACCTGAGATGCAGCCTAGGAGCTGCCACTGAGAAGGCTCTAAGGGAGATGAAGTGGGATCGTTCAGTGAGGTAGGACTGGAGCCATCTGAGTGCAGTACCTTGAGTCCTGAGGGCAAATGTTATCATGCTGAGTGAACCCACTGCCCGTTACAACAAATTAAGACGAGTTACAAAAACTTCAACTTTAAATAATACTTGTAAACTCTGAATAATCCGTTGCATTAAATTGATAACATGCGTCAGCCTCGGCATTGTATGTAACACGCATGCGGACAATGCAAATTAATCATCTAACGTTAGTCTCTGTCTCAGACGGTCTGTCGCCACCATTTTTGATGCATATTTCATATTTAACGTTAGTTAGTTTTAGGGAAATCTTTAGCATGTTAGCGAGCTAGCTAGCCAGCCACGGGTTGGAAATTAAGAGCTGCCCGAGTGAAATAGCGAGTATTTGAAGTAGGGTTGAGACTAAAACTCGGCTGAAATTAGTATCCGGTACGGATAATGTACTTTTTACAAGTCAAATTATTTTTTACGAGAAAAAGTTGGGAGGCAGACTTTCGTAACATCGTGGGACCGCCGCGGCAAAATGAATATAATTCAAATGGGCCCACTTTGAAATAAATAAAACATATAGCTGCACCCTAAAAAGAGTTAAAGGTCCCATGTCATGCTTTTCCGGTTATTACCCGTCCCCTTGTGTGTTATGTAGCTTTCTATGCATGTAAACAGTCTGCAAAGTCACAAACCCTAAAGTACACCCTGTAGGGAGTAAAACTCTGGCACAGAAAAGACGTGTCTATGCTGCCCCAGAATGCCTCGTTGGAGATTTTCTTTTTCCATTGTTTTCTTCCGGGAACCAAGTGACCAGTGACGTGCGGTGAGGTTCATGGCTGGTGAGGCACTGACTCACTGAGTCAGATTTACAAATATTATATTTTGACCTTAATCGAAATATTCGGTTATTTTCAAAAGCTTTTTTAGTCTGATGCTTCGATTCATTTTAAACAGATCGTTCAACAAAAGGATACCCACAATCTAAATATTGGATTGTTCTTTCTTAGTAAGATCCCATTTTCATTACAATTGTGGTCTTACCTTGACTTGAAGATGAAGTCCATGCTATCCTTCTGGACAACAATCTCTATTACTGTTTTGTAAAAGTCCTCCTTATCTTCCTGTAGTTTCAAAAGTCTAGTTTGTTGTTTGCGTCTACCGTCTCTGCGTAGAATAACAGTAGCAACAAGAACCTGTGGGCTCACGTGCGCCCCCTTCAGTGCGGCAGAGGTTATGGCTGCCTCTCCTGGTGCTTTTTTCAGTGCCGTTGTATGATGAGACCAAATATCGAGCCTAAATATCATATATACGTGAAATAAGTTATTTAGAGACTATGGATGGCGAGGATAAATGTAATAAAGGGATCTACAAACATTACATTGGTGACCTACAGTGAGATGGGAACAGGCATGCGCTTAGGGCCCGCTTTCCAGCCAGTTTCTGTGGGGTGACGCATTCTGAGGTGAGGCAGAGCTCATCTGTGCCTCACCTCACCCCACAGTAACCGGCTTGAGCGCGCTCACAAAATAAGTGCCCGCGCTAAATTAGTGCCCGTGCTCCAGCAAGTTACTGTGGGCTTACGAGAGGCAGAGCTCGTCCCTGCCTCAATTCTCATTGCTCCCGTAGCGGAGCTCGGCAAATTAGCTGATTTTGACTATAAAAAGCGATTGGAATCAAACAGAAATCACACTTACAACACAGATCAGTGGAGACATTTTATTATTATTACTATTTAGTTTTTCGTTAGTTGTTTTTCCGTTACATTGGAGTATGACAGGTGAGGCTCTGCCTCCCCTGCCTCCCCTGACTGCACGTCGCTGCAAGTGACGTAACGACGATCCAAATGGCCCAATCCCCGGACCTCCTCACACACACTCAGCCTTATTTTTCTCAGCTGCAACTCCACGGATTTCTCAGCCTGGACTCAGCCTGAGACAGCGGGACGCAGCTCGGCCCGGCCCGGCCCGAGCTCGGCCCGGGCCGGGCCTCGCTGCGTCCCGCTGTCTCAGGCCGTGTCCCGCCGTCCCGCAGACCCCACGCAGCAACCAGGAAAAGACACCAGTAACCCAGCTCACACTGTCCGCTCCTCACAGCAGCGAGCCGCACAACGTCCCGCCAACACGAGCTCCAACAAGCCGTTTAGGACAGAGAGTGAATACACGTACTTTACAGAGATGCTGTATGAGAAACCAATGTGAGTTTGGAACATTGAACAATGTAAATCTATTCTAGTAGACCTCAACTATGGAATTATGATCAGTAGAAATGGCCATGACATGGGACCTTTAACTGATTGAGTTATGATGAAGATCGTCAGCTGTCTTCCTCTTCTGTGTTTCTCCTCCAATACGTAAAGGATGCAGCACCAACTTCTCTCCACATATCAAACATACCGGTAAGCCAGCATCGTTTGCTGTGAAAGCAGATAACTCTGTCCATGCAGAATTAAACCCTCTGTGTTCCTCCCATACTTTTCTTTTCTTTGATTTATCCCTAGTTCGCTCATCGAGCCGGGGGTCAGGTTATTCGCCTGCAAGAAAAGGCGCTGGCAGGATATGACGCATATTTTAGTTGACCTAATTAAAACCGTTTTTTTTTAATGTTTATGTGTCACAGTATCACCTCAAAATACGAAACATTTTCAACCGTGCAACAAAATATAAATAGTCCGACAAATATTTTTATTTTATTTCCGTCTTATTTCTGTTTAAGCTCAAGGGAGCCAGAGCAGAGGGCTTAAAGAGCCACATGCGGCTCGAGAGGCGCGGGTTGCGTAATGAGGAAGTAGGCGTGGTTAAATCTGAACTGGGTTGCAAAAACGATAGACGCCGGAGGCGGGCAGCGTCAGGTAAAAACAGTTCTTTAGCCTTCCCAAACCTGAGCCTCACGCGCCGCCTATAGCTGCTTTATAACGTTAGCTGATACAGTCATCTGGAAACAGCAGGCCAGTATTATGGATGTTTTACAGACAGGTTTCAGATAGTGGCGTTATTCTAAATGTGATATATGATTGTAATGTCAAGTCACGGTTTGGGCCGATACCCAGGATGCTAACTGCAGTTCACTTAACGCCCACTGACGTCGCTAATAACCAGGATTTCCTGAAGGTTACACAGAGAAGCTTTAACACAGACAACAACTGACTTTATCTCAAACCGCTTTTAGATGTTATTCTTACCCCCCATCAGCAGATTGAGGCTCCATTGAGCGGTCACTCTTTGACACAAACAGCAGGTCTCAGGTCCAGGTCCAGGTCCAGGTCCAGGTCCAGGTCCAGATCCAGGTCCAGGTCCAGGTCTTTGTACTTCTACTCCACTACATATATTAAATACCTTTAGTTACTTCACAGATGTGGATGAATGATGTGAAATATAATCAAGTGTTAAATCAGACTTTAGTTCCACCTGGAGTAAATCCACAAGCTACCCTGCAGTATACAAAGTCATTCAAACTAGCTGCACCTTTACCAGCTTTGAGAACACTTTCATGATCAATCATTATAAAACATATCAGATATATTATTCTGAAATGGACCAATCTGCACAATCACTACTTTTACTGTCGCTACTTTCACTATATTTTGATGAGAATACTTTTCTACTTTTACAGTTCTTTGTATCACAACTTCTGTTTCCAATATTTATAAATGTTACCCTTTATTATTAATCTAGTTTAATGGCATGCTCTTGTACTCCTATCTCTGTTTACTATATATTTTAATGTGTTTTATTAAACAGTGTTCCTGTGAATGAGGCTGAGGGGATGTGTCGCCCTCTGGTGGCAGAGGGAGGAACTTTCTCTTTCTTTAATCCTGTATAATGTATTTTCACATTATGGGTTTCTTTAATTACTAATGTTTAAATGTCTCAGTGAATATGGCCACACACACACACACACACACACACACACACACACACACACACACACACACACACACACACACACACACACACACACACACACACACACACACACACACACACAGTAGTATGGACAGCAAGTCATCAGATGAAATAGAGGGTCTCTGTGTGGAGTTATTATCTGAGTAATGATTGATAATAATAATAATAATAATAATGATAGTTATTGTGTACAGGTTCAGCTGAGGTAAAAACAGGAAGAGGGTTAAAGTCTGTCTCTGAATTTACTCTAAAGTCTGAAGTAACTAAAGTCACAAAGAGTTGTTCTTATTCTCTGAGCAATGATTGATAAGAGTTGTCTCTAAAAGCTCTAAAGTCACAAAGAGTTACAAACCTTTAGAGAGAAGAAGAAGGTGCGACACGAGGAGCACGAAGTGAAACTTAACAGCAAACAGGAAGCACTTCAAAACGAGGGGATGTGTCGCCCTCTGGTGGCAGAGGGAGGAACTTTCTCTTCATTTATTCCTGTATGTATTTTCACATTATTGTTTTCTTTAATTACTAATGTTTACATTTCCACATATATTATTTATTTATTTTCTAATTTTAGTATTTAAACATTGATTTGTATTTTTAAATTATTCCACCTAATATTTAGCATTCTAACAAATTAATCAAATTATGTTTTTTCGTTCTTTTATTTATTCCTCTTCATAATTCAACATTTATTTAAATAATTCATTTATTCCTCTTTTGTTTCCACTTGTATTTTTGATTTGACCATTTTTCTTTAAATACTTTGCTGGTCATGTGACGAGGAACAACCAATCACAGCTCAGTGAATATGGCGACACACACACACACACACACGATACAGTAGTATGGACAGCAAGTCATCAGATGAAATAGAGGGTCTCTGTGTGGAGTTATTATCTGAGTAATGATTGATAATAATAATAATAATAATTATAGTTATTGTGTACAGGTTCAGCTGAGGTAAAAACAGGAAGAGGGTTAAAGTCTGTCTCTGAATTTACTCTAAAGTCTGAAGTAACTAAAGTCACAAAGAGTTGTTCTTATTCTCTGAGCAATGATTGATAAGAGTTGTCTCTAAAAGCTCTAAAGTCACAAAGAGTTACAAACCTTTAGAGAGAAGCAGAAGGTGCGACACGAGGAGCACGAAGTGAAACTTAACAGCAAACAGGAAGCACTTCAAAACGAGGGGATGTGTCGCCCTCTGGTGGCAGAGGGAGGAACTTTCTCTTCATTTATTCCTGTATGTATTTTCACATTATTGTTTTCTTTAATTACTAATGTTTACATTTCCACATATATTATTTATTTATTTTCTAATTTTAGTATTTAAACATTGATTTGTATTTTTAAATTATTCAAAGTCAAAGTCAGCTTTATTGTCAATAATTCTACATGTTGTACATCCAGAAATATCGAAATATCGTTTCCCTCAGTCCTACAGTGTGACATATATACATCAAACAAAACAAAGGGCCTAGATAAACATGGTATACATTAAACAAAACAAAGGGCCTAGATAACCGGGGTATACAGTTTAAAATGTTAATAATATAATTTAAGTGTTCAAAGTACAGTTTCAGTGCAGTAGCAGCGGAGATGGGCAGAAAAGTGAGTTAGGGGGTTAGAGTCCAGGACCATTTGGGGCAGGGGAGAAAGGTGGGAGGCAGGATGGAGAGTTCAGGGGAGAGATGTCAGAGAGAGGGAGGGAGGGAGGGAGGGAGGAGAGTTCAGGGGAGAGATGTCAGAGGGTGGAAGAGATGGAGGGAGGGGAGAGAGTTCAGGGGAGAGATGTCAGAGAGGGGAGGAGATGGAGGGAGGGGAGAGAGAGAGTTCAGGGGAGAGATGTCAGAGGGGCGGAAGAGATGGAGGCAGGGTGGAGAGTTCAGGGGAGAGATGTCAGAGAGGGGAGGAGATGGAGGGAGGGGAGAGAGTTCAGGGGAGAGATGTCAGAGAGGGGAGGAGATGGAGGGAGGGGAGAGAGTTCAGGGGAGAGATGTCAGAGAGGGGAAGAGATGGAGGGAGGGGACAGAGTTCAGCATCCTGACCGCCTGGTGGAGGAAGCTGTTCCTCAGCCTGGAGGTGCGCGAGCTGAGGCTGAGGAACCTTCTTCCTGAAGGCTGGAGGCTGAAGAGGGTGTTGGAGGGGTGGGTGGAGTCACCCACAATGCTGAGTGCTTTGCGGGTGAGGCGGGTGTTGGAGGGGTGGGTGGAGTCACCCACAATGCTGAGTGCTTTGCGGGTGAGGCGGGTGTTGGAGGGGTGGGTGGAGTCACCCACAATGCTGAGTGCTTTGCGGGTGAGGCGGGTGTTGGAGGGGTGGGTGGAGTCACCCTCAATGCTGAGTGCTTTGCGGGTGAGGCGGGTGTTGGAGGGGTGGGTGGAGTCACCCACAATGCTGAGTGCTTTGCGGGTGAGGCGGGTGTTGGAGGGGTGGGTGGAGTCACCCTCAATGCTGAGTGCTTTGCGGGTGAGGCGGGTGTTGGAGGGGTGGGTGGAGTCACCCTCAATGCTGAGTGCTTTGCGGGTGAGGCGGGTGTTGTATATGTCCTGGAGTGAGGGGAGTGAGGCGGGTGTTGTATATGTCCTGTAGTGAGGCGGGTGTTGTATATGTCCTGTAGTGAGGCGGGTGTTGTATATGTCCTGTAGTGAGGCGGGTGTTGTATATGTCCTGGAGTGAGGCGGGTGTTGTATATGTCCTGGAGTGAGGGGAGTGAGGCGGGTGTTGTATATGTCCTGGAGTGAGGCGGGTGTTGTATATGTCCTGGAGTGAGGGGAGTGAGGCGGGTGTTGTATATGTCCTGGAGTGAGGCGGGTGTTGTATATGTCCTGGAGTGGAGGGGAGTGAGGCGGGTGTTGTATATGTCCTGTAGTGAGGCGGGGTGTTGGTATATGTCCTGTAGTGAGGCGGGTGTTGTATATGTCCTGGAGTGAGGCGGGTGTTGTATATGTCCTGGAGTGAGGGGAGTGAGGCGGGTGTTGTATATGTCCTGTAGTGAGGCGGGTGTTGTATATGTCCTGGAGTGAGGCGGGTGTTGTATATGTCCTGGAGTGAGGGAGTGAGGCGGGTGTTGTATATGTCCTGTAGTGAGGCGGGTGTTGTATATGTCCTGTAGTGAGGGGAGTGAGGCGGGTGTTGTATATGTCCTGTAGTGAGGCGGGTGTTGTATATGTCCTGGAGTGAGGGGAGTGAGGCGGGTGTTGTATATGTCCTGTAGTGAGGGGAGTGAGGCACCGATGATCCTCTGGGCAGAGTTCACTACGCGCTGCAGGCTCTTGCGGTCGGCGGCGGTGCAGCTTCCGAACCACAGCGTGATGCAGCTGCTGAGGATGCTCTCGGTGGCGCCTCGGTAGAAGGACAGCATGATGGGGGGTGATGCTCCGGCTCGCTTGAGCTTCCGGATGAAGTACAGGCGCTGCTGGGCTTTCCTCGCTAGAGCGGTGGTGTTGTTTTTCCACCTAATATTTAGCATTCTAACAAATTAATCAAATGATGTTTTTTCGTTCTTTTATTTATTCCTCTTTTGTTTCCACTTGTATTTTTGATTTGACCATTTTTCTTTAAATACTTTGCTGGTCATGTGACGAGGAACAACCAATCACAGCTCAGTGAATATGGCGACACACATACACACACAAACCCACACACACATGCACACACACACACACACACACACACACAAGTATGGACAGCAAGTCATCAGATGTGATATAAACAAACAAATAGCGTGTGCGTTCCATTTTCACTCTCGTCCATCGAAAACATGTTTTAGAATATAAAAATACATGAATGATGAAATGAGCACATAAAGTGCATACTATCACATCACAGTTAATAGACCTGCGTCTGATGATCGCAGTGTTCTGGAGGGTGTGTCGTTTATTGAGTCAGCAATGTAGTAATGTATGTAATGTCATAATGGCCACTTCTTGCTAAATGTACATTTCCATGTGATGCTTTTATCCGAGGCGACTCACAATAGGTAAATGAACAGCAGTAGATCTCATTTACTTAGACACTGGACTTAAGGACAATGTTGAGGTACTTGAGACTAATCCTGCAACTTGACCAAACAAATCACGGAGCTCTCAGCAGAGGACAGCCGGGGACGCTCCCGCCGATATCAGAGATGTCCCTGCTATGTGTGGGAGGTAAGAGAGGACATTTAAGGGCTATGTTTGATGTCTTTAAGTATCACCAGCTGGGGTTTAGCTGCTGTCCTGTGCCTTCTTCAATCCTTTGTTTACGTCCCTCACTTCCGTTTCGCTTCTCATTTGCTAGCTGAACAGCTGATCAGAGTGCTTTCTTGGCCCGATAGCTTGTGTCCGACACACGGCCGATTCAACATGTTGAATCGGCCGTGTGTCGACCGTGAAAGGCCAAATAAGGCGTGTCACGGCCGAGGGTTCGGGACACACCAAATTGACTTTGGGCGACAAGGAACGCGTTGTCGCCAGACAACCGAAGACGGCCGAATACGGCCTGGTGTGTCAGGGCCTTTGGAAAGGAAAGTATAGACATGATCACATGATCGAGGTCTGAGGGAACGAGTATTACAGGGGAATCATTCAAACATGGCAGCAGATATGGGACCGGGGAGACAAGAGGGAGGAGACGATATTCATCCAGGAAGGAGTCGAGATGAGGCGGTCCTGACGAGACTCAGAATAGAACATGGTTATTTAAATAGACACTAAAGATCATGGGGAGCATCAGACTGGACTTTGTGATTAGTGGGGGGGAGAGGAAACCAGAGACTTGCAGGAAGCACACATCTGAGAGGAGAAGGTAGGGTAGGTTTGGGGTACCCTCTACATCCTAGGTCAACTGTGTTAGACACACTAGGTTAGTAGATTGAAGCCCCCCCCCCCCTGTATCTGTTTTGTTTCCTTGTTAGTAGACCAGATAGTGAGGGGGGGCTTTTTGTTTGAGGTGTGTTTCAGAGAGAAGATTTAGAGATTGGTCTTTCTGTTATATTTATTCACTTAAAGGTGGGGTAGGTCATTTTGGAGAAACCGGCTCGAGTGCGCTAGGATTTGAAAATACACAATCTGCCACTTCCTTACAGAGCCCCTCCTCCAACACACACAAACGCGCACATGACCAATGAGGGCACCAGATAAGTTTGTGCACAGATGGAAGGCTGACAGGCAGGTAGGCCATCCAGTTATTTTAGCCGGGCCGGCTCAGATGATTGGTCGTGCTTTTTACAGTACTACAGCTTCCACTGATGATATTTCTTTATGGATTTGTTGTCAAAGCACTTCAGATATTCATTGCTATCGGGATGTTAAGAGCATTTCATGGAATATAACAAGTGTATCTCCAGCCGGTTTCTCAAACTTACCTACCCCACCTTTAAGTTGTCAGTTGTTGGCGTTATTGTTTTGGTGTAAATAAAAACACCTTCACGGTGACTCTCTCGATGTTATTGGTTGTTGTCTCGACGTAACAGCACGTTATGTTTCTCATACTGCCTGAGCTGCAGCTCCTCTTTTCACCCTCCGTCTGAAACCAGAGCCCAGTCAATGGAAATGATGAAACAGAAGTCAAAGGATGAGGGCAGTGACCCACACATGAAACTCAGTGTATTATTAGTATTTATTAAACTGTAACTCCATTGATATAGTGTTTTATTTAAATATTGCACATTCATTAGATACTTTTTACATTTGAATTACATCTTTATATTTCATTCATAAAGCACAGAATGATATTATAATTCATCTCAAAGACTATGAGACTAGAATCATCTTCAGTCGAGCATCTATCCTCTCATTGGCTGTAAACAATACTTACTGTTTATTTATGAAACATCTGTAATTGATGCAGAGTTACCCTCTTTATATCTTTAAAGAAGACTTGATGTTATTGATTAGAATCAGAGGTATTTGACGTTGGGGAGGACGCAGAGCAACAGGAGAAACATGCTCTTTCTGAAAATCACAATTATCACTTTTTACAAAAAATCTCAAAATAAAGACTTTTCCCGAAAATCACTGAATTTTCACTTTTTCTGAAATTCTCACTTTTTTTTTCGGAAAATCTCTAAATTCCGACTTCGTTCTAAAACTCTCATAATTCTCCCTTTCTTCCCCCCACTATAAATCCAGTAGAAGTGGTAGTATATATAGAAGTGTCAAATAAGAACCGATGTAATATAGCAGTAAGCAGTAGTTACAGTAGTCTACCTGTATGGGGGTGAGCCCGGCGATCTCGGGGGTCCCGGTGCCCGGAGCGAAGCCGGGGTCCAGAGCATCGATATCAAAACTCAGGTACACCGGACCCCCTCCCATCTGACCCCTGACCTCCTCCATCAGGGGAGCCAGAGACTTGAACCAGCACTCCTCCACCTGCACTACACGGAAACCCTACACACACACACACACACACACACACACACACAGTCAGTCAGGCCCAATTCCAAACCGCCCCCTACACACTAACCCTGTCACGATTCTTAGTTTTGTGTGTTTAGTTTCCAGTTTTATTTTGAAATTCTGTTCTCCCTGTGTCTGGTCTTCCTTCCTGTGTTTGCCCTCCTGTGTCTGATTGTCTCTTTGTGTTTCTGCCTCCCCTGCCCAGCTGTGTCTTGTCCTGTGATAAACCTTCTGTGTTCATTTTTTTAATTCTTAACCCAAGAAATGCTGATTTGAAACCATTGTTACGAAAAGTTACGGGGTTGCAAGGGGGAGTGGGTAGGGTGAGGTTTGGAATTGGGCCTCAGTCAGTTAGTCAGTACCCTGTGTTACAGGAAGTAGCTGGTACCTGTATCAGGTAGTGTATTTCATCAGAGGTACGTAGAACTAGATCTTATTGATCTCCGGTACCTGAGCACGGCTCCAGGCGTAGGAGTCGGCGGAGTAACCGGACCCCCGCAGGCCGATCTGCACCACCCGGCTGCAGTCCAGCAGCCCCTCCTCCACACAGCGTCTGAAGGGGGTCCCGTGTCCGATCCGCTCCCCCAGAACCACATCACTGGTGTCAGCGTGAGCGTCAACGTGGACCAGACCCACCGGGCTGTGCCTGCAGGGAACCACAGGGTATTACAGAGTATTACAGGGTATTACAGAGTATTACAGAGTTACCTACATTTCAGACTTGTTTCTATATTTTCTGACATTTTATCATATGTATTTATTTTATACAGTCTTTTGGTACATTTCTTTAAACAATGTTTTTTACAACATTTTCCGCATATTATTTGAACAGTTTTCACATTATTTTGGAGAATCTTTCCATATTTGCTGAAAAAGAAATACCACAATATTCAACATTTAAAGGGGACCTATCATGCAAAATGCACTTGTGTACGTCTTTTCTACATGAATATGTGTCCCCGGTGTTCCAGGGAACTCACCAAGTGTCAGAAAACACAACCCTCTCTATTTTCCTCCATACCCAAATCTCTAAAAAAGGGGCTGCAACGGATCTGATAAAAACTGATCCAGATTTGAACACTGTCCTGACGTCAGGACGGTGGCGCTACGGCTATTGGGCCAACTCCACCAATCAGGGGAATGTGGGGTTGGGCCACGGCCGGCCATTGCCGCTCGAAAGCGCTGGAGACGCTGTAGTACATATGCCAGGCCTGTAGGTGGTGCTGTTCTCACTGAATCTACCCAGAGCTAGAAATTGTCAAATTGAGCAAAATGAGGCATGGCTAAAATGCATGATCTGTTTGGTATTTTGAAACAGAAAAGTATAAATATGCCTTATATAGGTATATATACACCATATTATTCAAATATAGCATGATAGGTCCACTTTAATATAGAATTTAGGAAAACAAAAAGTCTAAAGTCTCAGATTGCAGCTTCTTAAATGTATTTCCTAACCCTCTGTGACAGTAAGCTAAATATCTTTGAAGAGGTCTTCTTAGGCTCTCTCTCAGTTTACAGACCCACCAACCAGCTTGGTCTATAAAGATGTTGCAGCCATATCTCTCAGTGTGTCGGACTCTGTACTCGCTCATGAAGTAAATATGTTTTGTACGTTTGAAGCATTAAAGATTACAGCGTGCATTTTGTTGAGCAACAGCGCATTGATGAATAGCAATAAAAGATCTCCAGTAATAAACTGAAACAGAAACAGGAGATGAATCTGTTGATCATTCACTAAACCTGCAAACATATCCATTGGTTCCAGCTTCTTGAATCTGAGGCGTCACTGCTTCTCTTGATCTGTAAAAACCTTTGAAAACTGAAAATCTTTGTTTTCATTTGGACAGACTTACTTCTCAGCCACCGCCTGCAGGATGGGGTATGCAATGGTGTGGTCTCCACCTGCAGGGAAAGCAGCTGTTAGAGAGCCACCATGGACCCAATGAGAGCAGGAACAGATCTTTGTACCGAGTAATAATAATAATAAATGTTCACCATTGACATGCTCCCCCTCGGTCAGATCATCTGCCATCATGGACTCAACTTCCACTGCTACGCTGATGATACCCAAATCTATCTCAGCACTACTCCATCCTCCCAGCTCCCCCCTCAGTCTCTCATCAACTGCCTGCACGACATCAAAACCTGGATGTCCTCCAACTACCTCAAACAGCAGGAAAACAGAGCTCATGGCTGTGGCCCCCAAGGCGCTGCTCCAGAAGGTTGGTGACTTCATCCTTGAGGTTGACGGCTGCTCCATCTCCCCATCTCCTGAAGTCCGCAACCTGGGTGTCATCTTTGACTCCACCCTTTCCTTCCACTCCCACATCAAGTCTGTCACCAAATCCGCCTTTTTCCATCTAAAGAACGACTCCGACCGTCACTCTCGGAGTCGGTTGCAGAAACCCTAGTCCATGCTTTCGTCACCTCCCGCTTGGACTACTGCAATGGTGTCCTGTTTGGGGTCCCCAACAAAACCCTGGACAGGCTCCAGTACGTTCAACACTGTGCTGTTAGGGTACTCACACATACAAAGCCGTGGCAGCACATCACTCCCACCCTCATCCACCTCCACTGGCTGCCGGTGAAGTCCCTACAAAGTCCTCCTCCTCACCTACAAGTCCCTCTATGCCCTTGCCCCCCAGTACTTATCGGACCTCCTCCGCCCATATGCCCCACCCCGGAACCTGCGGTCTTCAGACTCTGGCCTGCTCACCATCGCCTGCACCAACCTGCGAGCCTTCAGGGACCGAGCCTTCAGTGTGGCAGCCCACCCCCCCCCCTCTGGAACGCTCTCCCTGCGGAGATCTGCAACATCCCCACGCTTGACGTCTTCAAAAGGGCCCTCAAGTCCCACCTGTTTGCCAAGGCCTTCGGCCCCTAATTGATTTGTTGCTTAGTCTGTCTGACTGTTTGTCTGACTGCCTTTTGTTTTTGGTCGTTTGTTTTTACTCCTGTTTTTCTTTGTAAAGCGACCTAGGGTCCCATGAAAGGCGCTAAATAAAACCAAGCTATTATTATTATTATTATAAACTGATACAGAGACAGGAGATTCATCAGCAACCATTCCTGTTGATCATTACTGCAAACATATTCATACTTTTAACTGAGTACTT
>NW_022987957.1:35000-52452 GCF_902827165.1 Trematomus bernacchii
CAGACCAAGGGCGCCGGAAGTGGGGGGGCCAGGGGGCCCCCCCACTTTTGAGCCCTGCCCTAAATGTTCGCAGCGGCGGATGCCGTGGAACACTGTACAAATCCCGTTTCAATCCCCTCTACTCTAAAGTCGCATCTAAAACGCGATCTGATATAGCTGTGTATATTTTGTTATGTTTGATTGTTATATTCAATCTCATTAGCTACAGGCATTTTTTAAGCTTGTAAAGCTCTCACTCGCCACTCTGCTGTTCCTCAGCGCCGCTTCCCCTCCCTCTGCTGAAATTATGAATGTAAGGCGTATAGTAATCATAGATAACACGGCAGGGTCCGTTACAGTTTGTTTTCATCTGATTTCAAATAAACAAAGTCTTGGCTTTCAGAATATTAAACTTGTTTCGGCAAATTCAGATGATGAATACAACTTTGAAGCTTGTAGACATAATTACAAGCGGAGAACGGAGTAACGTAGCGTCACAGCAGGCGTAACAACAGCCGGGGTTTCTCCTGAGTGTTTCCCCGGGGAAACAAACACAATACACACACAAACGCAAAAATACACAAACACACACGTATACACACACACTCGCGGGCTTTCCCCAGACCAGTAATCCAAACGAAAATATCTTCCCTCCGTTTTTGATAATTTGCTCCGCTTCCAGAGAAGGGGAAACTTTGAAGGCCTTTTTCTCAAAATGATGACTCGGTAACAGTCATTATATAATGTGACATATTTTGCTTAATATTTGGAGTACAAAAACAATCCTGATATCATTAGAAAGCTAGCCTTTTCTATTTCATCACACTGGCTGACATGATTCTCCAATGTTCTTTTAATATATGCATCCTCGTTGAATTGTGACTGCATGTCCTCAAAAGAACACTCACAGTGTCTGCACTTACTGTAAGCAAAGCCCACTCCCTCTTTGAACCCTGCAAGTTCATGCTGTGCCAGGGTGTCGCCACACAGAGAAACCATAGCACCATGTATTGTTTTCTCCCCGTTAATAGTTTGCATTTTAACACCACTGTACAATGCATCCATGTCTTCCTTTATTCTATTCAATATTACATCTACACCAGATTGACGGAGGTCTGCTGATTTAGCCATTGCAAGTAGCCTAATAGCTTAGACCTGTATTTTGGATTTATATTACCTAGGGCAGGGGTGTCAAACTCAATTTTCATCACGGGCCACATCAGCATTATGGTTGCACTCAAAGGGCCGGTTGTAACTTAAAGACTATATCATTAATTAATATAACTTCATAATTAACTACGTCTGAAAGCAGAAGTCTAGAGCAAATAATTGCAAGTCTCTTCAGTAAGAATGT
This sequence comes from Trematomus bernacchii, assembly GCF_902827165.1. Lineage (NCBI taxonomy): Eukaryota > Metazoa > Chordata > Actinopteri > Perciformes > Nototheniidae > Trematomus > Trematomus bernacchii. The sequence continues at coordinate 36,334 of NW_022987957.1, forward strand.
CACAATATGATTTTAAAAGAAAAGCCACATTCTGGAAAAACATTGATTGTGACATTTTGAAAAAGAGAAGTGACATTTTGAAAAAGAGAAGTGACATTTTGAAAAAGAGAAGTGACATTTTGAAAAAAAAATCTATTTATGAGAAAAAGGCTAATTCTAAGAAAAAAGGCATATTTGGACAAAAAAAGTCAAATTCTGAGAAAAAGTCAAATTTGAGATGCATTGTGGGACATGTAGTTTATGGACATCGTGCTTCTGTAAATCGGCATGTAACCGTATAATAAACATATTACATTCTTTCAGAGCTCTTGCGGGCCACATGAAATGAAGTCGCGGGCCGGATTTGGCCCCCGGGCCTTGAGTTTGACACCCCTGACCTAGGGTGTAGTACACCATTAACAACTTGTTCTTTGATGAAAAGGATCCTAGTGGATTACAGATCTCTATTTCGTCTGTATACAGAATAATCTGCAGTGCATTTGGTTTCTCTGAAAATAAGGGATGAGATTTTAAAAGAGAACCATCAACAAGGTCATGAAAAACCCTTCACTGCACCTCTGGGGTCCCTCTTCAATCATAGTCAAAATCCTCGGATGTAATAGGAACTGCTCTACACTTTTGACTAATGGTACATAATAAAATAATTTGTCTTTGATGACAAAATCTGTTGATCCTCCACGTTTCTTCCTGCATATGGTTCGAGCAATTGGAATTTCCTCTGCATCCACACAACAAAACTGCTTCCTAATAACACTGTTCTGGCGAAATGTTGTTGAAACATTAGCAAAGGGGTCAATGAAACCGTCAAATATACCCATTGCATCTTTTTCAAGTTGATTGGTTGTACTTCCTGAATTCTTCTTTAGAACTTCCTTCATCTGCGTCCTGAGGTTGTCCAATAGTGATGATTGATACTGCTGTACCCCAGCAACAATGTCATTCATGCCTTTCTGAAAGTGATGTGATCAATCTTTGATGTTGGAACACATTATCATGATCACTGTAGCTTTATGTGATATACAGTTTTGCTTATGACATAGACACAACAGTGAAGTGGATAACCACTAAGACTGAACTCGGCCATCAGTGAACCTATTAACTGCTGAATGTGTACAATAAGTAGCCAAATACTGTGCTCTGTTCTCATGTGTAAGGAAGCATCTTACCTGTGACAGACCATGCTTGGATCGGGCATTGATAACAAAGGCAGTGGCATGTGTTGTCAGATCCTACAATTAGAGATGTCCCGATCCGATCACGTGATCGGGGATCGGAGCCGATCACGTGATTTTCAAAAGATCGGAATCGGGAGCAAAAAATCGGGGATCGGAATTTTTTTTTTTTTTTTTTAATAAAATATTTTTCTTATTTTATTAAATGTTACAAAACAAAAATGACCATGTTCACGTCTTAAAGTCATCCTGAGGCCTTAGTTTTGGTTTAAAATTACACAACATCATGTATGTGTTGCTTCTTTTGGGCTTGTTTTCATAGACCTGGTTGCTTATTTCTCTCAAATCTGGCAACAGAGTGGGCGCAGTGTCTAATAGTAGCAGTAAGCTAACGAGAGGCTACGTTCAGCTGGTGTAACGAGAGGCTACGTTCAGCTGGTGTAACGAGAGGCTACGTTCAGCTGGTGTAACGAGAGGCTACGTTCAGCTGGTGACTCGGGAGTCGGGACAGAGAAAATGTCAGGAGTTTGGAAGTATTATAAAATTGAAAGCGAAGGCAGTGTAACAGCCAGATGCAATGTTTGCAAGGCGGAGGTTCCGCGTGGTGGAAAGAACAGAGCTACGTTCAACACGACCAATCTAATACAAACACCAACAACAACACGACGAGTACACAGCGGCCACTCAGGTAACGGCACTGAAACAACCGACACTTTCAGAGACTTTTCAAAGGAAAGAGAAACTGCCCCAGAACAGTGTTTTCACTGTTACACTGGCCAAAAAAATAACAGCCAAGATAGCTGAATTCATCGCGTTGGATGACCAGCCGTTATCTGTTACCTTTTTTTTCTCTTAATGCATTGCATAAAGATCGGATCGGGAAAAATCGGTATCGGCAGATTGTCAAAATCAAATGATCGGAATCGGATCGGGAGCAAAAAAAGGTGATCGGGACATCCCTACCTACAATACAAAATGTAGTAACTTGACATTTGCAGGTATAACATTACTCACTGTGACAGAAATATATAACCATTAAATGTATGCACATCTGATGATAAAAACACTGGTGAGATGTGGTGAGCAAAGATAGATAATTTAATATGTTGTAACTCTGACCAAAACATATCAAACATTAGTATTCCAACAAGACAATAAGCCGTTGTAACTCTTTATGTGTTCATTTAGTTTTGCTAGTACAGCACATAGAAATACATCTTCACATATACCTCTAGGTTTTATGAATCATTTGGTGAATTTAAATGAAATATTTTGACATAATATTGATATATAAATGATATGCTAGGCCAATATTAGCCACTACTATATCGACCTTTATTTGGCATCCCTTAATTTTCAGTAGATAGTCAACAACAAAGAAAACATACTTGGTGCACTGTGACAGCTCCATCTTGGTCGATGCCCATTTGCTCTTCAACTGAGTCAGGTGTGTGAAGGTTCTGATCCTTGCTGCTGGAGTCGGCTGGAAGCTGATCGGGTTGAATGTTGTCCTGTGTACAACATATCAAAGAAACAAGATTGTTTGAAATTGTATTTAGCTTCACTAAAAGAGCAATTTAAATATTGAATTCCTATCTATCTAAGATTATTTTCACATTAAACAAACTTTGGGGGTAAGAGTGATTTCAGCAACAATTACTAACTTTAAGTAGTAGCACTTTGTCCATTGTCTGGGTAACACTCTTTATTACATTTTTTCAGTCCAGAAAACAAAACCATGAAACTTTTTTTTCTAATCAAATCTGAAAATGTATTTATTTTGTTTTAAGTTTAATAGTGGGTAAAGAATTTGGGATGTATTTCTGATTAGCTAAAACTGTGAATTCAACAAATCATGTGCAGATCCTGACAGTGATGCATGCACCTTGCAGGATCTTGCAGAGTGAAAAAGTGGAAAACCATAATTTTTGTGATTTACTGTTGTTTGTAAGTGTGGCCAAACGTTACCAATGTAATGCATATTTTGTAACGGTTTTTTCATCCCCACAAAAACACTACATAGCTAACTGCTGAATTAAAAATATATGGCTGACAGATGCCGCCTGCTTGCAGCCTAGCAGATTGATAACTAAATAATAACTAAATGTGGCTGATCAGTATTGGCTAACGCTATCTGTAACATCACAAAACGTACGAAACTAACCCTGTATCCAAGTTTTTTAAGCACGTGGCCCAACCACTGTAGCTAACAATCTTAGCTGACTTAGCAGACGTTACTTACTTTTTGCTGCGGTGCTTGGGTTTCCTCCTGTCGGTTTCCATCTCCACGTGTGGCGTCGCCAGGTCTGGTGTCTTCAAGAAGATGTTGAACGTGTTTTCTCTTTACATGATGGTAGAATGAGTTGTACACTCTATATTCCTCAGTGCATCCATCAATGCCACAGAGCAACCTGAAGTCAGGGCTGTGACTGTGCAGTCGATACGCACCGCCAAAGCATCGTGAAATCTTCCAAAAGTTAAAGTTATTAAAACGTTTCTGCAGCAGGCCATGTGTTGGGGAAAATAACTAATGAAGTGGGTTTATCACATTCTCTAGCTGTATAGGGGAGGCCAGTGAGTCATGTTCCTATATATATATATACACGTTATAATAATGCCTGGGAATAACTTGTGGAATGATGTGCATCGAGAAACAGATGTTTGAAATGTTACCTATGACCGCATCAGTTATTAATATTCCTAATATTTGCAACTTATACAATATCTCTGTCACCCCTCTTTAAGAATAGTTGGTACCTTCCAATGGGAACCGCGAAGAGGGTCCATTAAGGGCGTGTGTTAGGTCAGGTGCACCTAGCTTCAGGGTTGCTGGCTAGCTTTCCTTCAGGCAGAAGACTGAACCTCCGCAAGTGATTTCACATTTAACTACGCCATGGATGAACATGGAAGAGATATCACATATTCGGGCATGGATCCTATTGCAACTGCAGCATTAAAAGGTAATGTAATTGTGTATTTTATGCTGCACCTCTCCAGCAAGCTTTACATTATTTTAATCGGTTGGACTACAAGTTAGCATGCAAAGTAAGCTAGCTAGCTGGCTACATATCTAGCGTTAACTTAGCTAATATCTACTGTAAGCTGTTAATAACTGCACAAATGACAAATCGTGGTTAACATTTTAGTTGATACTGTATTATTGCCAGAAATAATGTCAAGAAGCAAATGAGCCTTCCACAACTGACAGTAAAGTATTTAGCATAGCCATTTTTGGCGCCCTTCTTTGTTGTAGACAGCATTTCAAAATGCGTTGTTGTATGATAGTGCAGGCTATTGAAACTAAACTGTCCTTTGGATATAAGCAGGCTTGGGACGTAAATTATGCTTATTTGAATAAAGATTTCAAGGTAAAGACACTGTTTTGAAAATAAGTTGAACTGTCTTTGCTCTTAAACATTTGTTTTATTGTACTATAAAACATGCCGAAAATGTATAACTTTTATAGCCTATGAGATTTTACACATTTGTGTTATGGATTGATCCTAACAACATGCCTCGTTTATTCATTTCCCTGGTGCCTTTTTATTTTCATTTGGCCAAAATAACTTTAACTCTGGATGAACCTATTGTAACGGCAATCTTTTAAATGTAAATTATAAGTAAGTGCAATACATGTTTTAATGTTAAAGAAAATCTTGTGAAGCCAGCCAGAAATGTACATTACTCTTTCATTTGATGTATTTAGATAAATATGTTATTAGTTGCTTTTTACCTTATTATGAACTGTGTGGTTAAATCTGTTTCCAGCTGCTAATATAAGCAGAGACATGCTGCCAAGCCTCTCTAAGGAGGACTTGCGCGATCTCCTTCCCAGGCCTGAGCACTTCAGAAGAAGAAGAACCATTTGGAGACTCACTCATGATGAAAATGAGGTAATTCCAGATTCTAACATTTGAGGGACTTTAAACCTGTTACCAAGTAAGCCTTTCTTAGTCATCATGCAGTTATTTGAAGATACCATGATATGCATCTTTTATACAGGGCCAGGAGACAGACCTGTGTAGACCGAGTACCTCTCATGGGACTTGTGATTTCAGCCCTATTCCCACCCCCCAACCTTCCTTGTTTCCCTCCTCCTCCTGCACCAACCCCTCTCCATCCCCCGTCTTTTCTCCACCCTCCTTCCCCTCTCAAAGCCCACCACCCCAACATGGTGCCAGCAGAACCGTACAGCTTCCTAGTCCACTGTATGTCTTATACACAGACACAGAATTGGAGCAATCACGAAGCACCTTTTCTGAAAAGCAGCGCGCTGGAGAAGAAGGAGACTACGTCCTTTCCAAAGATCTTCACTGTCGATTAATCAGGAATACAGTCACAAGCATGCTTTCCATTAAAAGAGCAGCTGGGGATGACTTTAACTATCCATGCAGCCGTGAACTCACTGTAATGGCGAAGCGTCTAATCGAGTACTACCCAATGCTTCGGGACAGATCTCAAAACAGTAGAGCTGAGTGGGTATATCCCTATTCAAGTGTTCAACTCATCGTTCAGACAAAGCACTGCAATCATTTGCCTATCAAACTGGGAGTGATGTGTTTCAGTTCAATAAGAGCTCTGTGCAACTGCTTGTATGGTGTATTTTGTTTGATACAAGTTTGTTTAATGTGAGTTATAACACAACCTGTTGTGTGTGTGTCTTGTAAGGAAACTGTGAAAAAGCAGCTTTTGAAAAGGGTCCAGAATGTGACAACCCCCAAAAAGAAGCAGGGTTCAACTCCTTCAAGAAAGAGGCCTAGGAGTTTAAGCTTTCAGAGCAGCCATGAGACGTCCACTGATGAGACTGATGAATCCACCGCATCAACCTTGATCTTGGAGAGATCACCACCATCTCGATGCAGCGCCCCGGAGGTTGAACAGTTATGTGGTAAGTACAGAAATTGAAATAGTAGATGGTTCAATCTCTTCAAGAAAATGTAACAATATCAATAAGCTATTTTAGAACCCTTTTTTATTCAAGATTACTCATCTATGTTTGCCCTGTGTCAGTCACTATGGCTGTTTGTGTGTTAATGTCTCATTTACATTTTAACATCAGAAATGAAAATAGTGGGGTTTATGTTTTCTAGCATCAGAAACTGAGAGCCCACAGTCCCAGGCGAGACACTATAAGACTCTACAGGCGATGTATAAAACCAAGGCCAGACCAAACAAGATGGATGTTGCTCAGCTCCTGGACCTCCAAATCCAAGCCAGAAGGGCCTTCATTGACTCTGATGTTACAAAGGAGCAGGCCTTCCAAGATTCTTAAAGCTTATCCTTGCTTTGGAGAACTGGATCATGGAAGCAAATGTCTTCGTTTTATGTACAACTATGCTTCCTAATTCGGTTAACATTAGACCAAATTTGAAATGAGAAATGGTATGACAATTAAATCAGATCTGTCTCATTATTTATAAATGAATGACTCATATGCTTATTGAATACAAATATTTATTCTGCATAGATATATAAAAACCCTCCACTTATTTAAAAAGAACACATTTCACAAATGTGCTTCTGATACACACAACATTATTTTGTTAGTAGTATTGGTCCACAATACGTATTTAAAAATAGTGTGTGCATCAGACATACATTTGCAAAAAAACACATATTTCTATGTGCACTGTAATATTTTTGTTAAGTGACCATTTAAATCACATTATACACATATTCATATTTTTGGGGAAATTCAGTTATGAGACGAATTACTAACCCTTGGAATGTAGATTTTAATATTTCTCCTATATATTTTCTCTCTCGTTGTCTTAGCTAATGGATAGAGATGTCCCGATCCGATCACGTGATCGGGGATCGGAGCCGATCACGTGATTTTAAAAAGATCGGAATCGGGAGAAAAAAATGGGGGATCGGGATTTTTTTTTTTTTTTTTTTTAATAAAATATTTTTATTTTATTGAATGTTACAAAACAAAAATGACCATGTTCACGTCTTAAAGTCATCCTGAGGCCTTAGTTTTGGTTTAAAATTACACAACATCATGTATGTGTTGCTTCTTTTGGGCTTGTTTTCATAGACCTGGTTGCTTATTTCTCTCAAATCTGGCAACAGAGTGGGCGCAGTGTCTGATAGTAGCAGTAAGCTAACGAGAGGCTACGTTCAGCTGGTGCCTCGGGAGTCGGGACAGAGAAAATGTCAGGAGTTTGGAAGTACTATAAAATTGAAAGCGAAGGCAGTGTAACAGCCAGATGCAATGTTTGCAAGGCGGAGGTTCCACGTGGTGGAAAGAACAGAGCTACGTTCAACACGACCAATCTAATACGCCACCTGAGAAACAAACACCAACAACAACACGATAGGGTAACGGCACTGGAACAACCGACACTTTCAGAGACTTTTAAAAGGAAAGAGAAACTGCCCCAGAACTGTTTTCACTGTTACACTGGCCAAAAAAATAACAGCCAAGATAGCTGAATTCATCGCGTTGGATGGGTTACCTTTTTTTTCTCTTAATGCATTGCATAAAGATCGGATCGGGAAAAATCGGTATCGGCAGATTGTCAAAATCAAATGATCGGAATCGGATCGGGAGCAAAAAAAGGTGATCGGGACATCCCTACTAATGGATGAACTACGGCGGGTCCTCAATCAAGGCAACTCCCACTTCTTAACGGAACTTAAGACCCGGCGGGGGACCTTTTGTGAGAGGGCACAGTTTTATGGAGTTTTCAAAAAGCTCACGAGGCCTCCGCAGCTTGACAAAGGTGATTATTATCTCTGACCATGTCTGTTTATTAACTGACTGCAGGAAACGGAATGACACTTATTTCCCAACAGTAAAGCACTCAATTGCCATGATGAAGGCTTTACCAGAGATGTTCCCATCACCTATGGCCCCACCCAAGAAGTTAAGGCATGCAAGTGAGGCTGTGCTCCACGTCCTTGAGGTAAGAACATTTATAAGAACTTTCTCATGTCGATACAAAGAGTGAAATGTGATCATATTTGTTTGCCTTTTTGTGATGATTTCTTTGTCTGTTTTTGTGTCAGTCTGCAGAAGACCCCAACACCTTTCTTCAGACACGACCACTCTCCAGCCCTGTTGTCATCATCTGCGAAACCAACTGTATACTGGCCATTGGAACCATGCCCGTGCTCATCTTCCCAAAAGAGGACCTTCATGAAAGCGTGATGTATCTCATGTTATTACACCTTTCACCTCACCTATCCTAAGTGCATTGCAACACTTCTGTCTGTGGTGCAGACAGAAGTCCTCTTGGACGCCATTCACGACCGTGACATGACTACTTCATACAAAAAGGCTATGGCCGACTGGAAAGAGTTCATAAGTGATTAGGGCACTTATATATGAGGGGCCGCTAGGGACATTACTCAGAAATACCGTTCACATACACATGTGAAACACTCTCACACACACAACTGAAACCAAAATAATTTACAAACATATGTAAAAATCTCTCATATACACATATAAAATGTTCGCATACACATGAAATCCAAAGTTATTCACATACACATGTGAAACGCACTCATATACACATATACACATGTGATACGCACTCACACCTGAAACGCTTTCACACACACATGAAACACACTGACACACACACCTGAAACTCTCACACACGAAACGCTCTCCCACAGATATGGGATAGTGTGTTTTATGTGTGTGTGAGAGCGTTTCAGGTGTGAGTGTGTTTCACGTGTGTGTGTGAGAGCGTTTCATGTGTGTGAGAGCGTTTCAGGTGTGTGTGAGTGCGTTTCATGTGTGTGAGAGCGTTTCAGGTGTGTGTGAGTGCGTTTCATGTGTGTGAGAGCGTTTCAGGTATGTGTGTGAGTGCGTTCATGTGTGTGAGAGCGTTTCAGGTGTGTGTGTGAGTGCGTTTCATGTGTGTGAGAGCGTTTCAGGTGTGAGTGTGTTTCACGTGTGTGTGTGAGAGCGTTTCATGTGTGTGAGAGCGTTTCAGGTGTGTGTGAGTGCGTTTCATGTGTGTGAGAGCGTTTCAGGTATGTGTGTGAGTGCGTTTCATGTGTGTGAGAGCGTTTCAGGTGTGTGAGAGCGTTTCAGGTGTGTGTGAGTGCGTTTCATGTGTGTGAGAGCGTTTCAGGTGTGTGAGAGCGTTTCATGTGTGTGAGAGCGTTTCAGGTGTGAGTGTGTTTCACGTGTGTGTGTGAGTGCGTTTCATGTGTGTGAGAGCGTTTCAGGTGTGTGTGTGAGTGCGTTTCATGTGTGTGAGAGCGTTTCAGGTGTGTGTGTGAGTGCGTTTCATGTGTGTGAGAGCGTTTCAGGTGTGTGTGTGTTTCACGTGTGTGTGTGAGTGCGTTTCATGTGTGTGAGAGCGTTTCAGGTGTGTGTGTGTTTCACGTGTGTGTGTGTGAGTGCGTTTCATGTGTGTGAGAACGTTTCACGTGTGTGAGTGCGTTTCATGTGTGTGAGAGCGTTTCAGGTGTGTGTGTGAGTGCGTTTCATGTGTGTGTGTGTTTCACGTGTGTGTGTGAGAGCGTTTCATGTGTGTGAGAGCGTTTCAGGTGTGAGAGCGTTTCAGGTGTGTGTGTGAGTGCGTTTCATGTGTGTGAGAGCGTTTCAGGTGTGTGTGTGTTTCACGTGTGTGTGTGAGTGCGTTTCATGTGTGTGAGAGCGTTTCAGGTGTGTGTGTGAGTGCGTTTCATGTGTGTGAGAGCGTTTCAGGTGTGTGTGTGAGTGCGTTTCATGTGTGTGAGAGCGTTTCAGGTGTGAGTGTGTTTCACGTGTGTGTGTGAGTGCGTTTCATGTGTGTGAGAGCGTTTCAGGTGTGTGTGTGAGTGCGTTTCATGTGTGTGAGAGCGTTTCAGGTGTGTGTGTGAGTGCGTTTCATGTGTGTGAGAGCGTTTCAGGTGTGTGTGTGTGTGTGTGTGTGTGAGTGCGTTTCATGTGTGTGAGAGCGTTTCAGGTGTGTGTGTGTTTCACGTGTGTGTGTGTGAGTGCGTTTCATGTGTGTGAGAACGTTTCACGTGTGTGAGTGCGTTTCATGTGTGTGAGAGCGTTTCAGGTGTGTGTGTGAGTGCGTTTCATGTGTGTGTGTGTTTCACGTGTGTGTGTGAGAGCGTTTCATGTGTGTGAGAGCGTTTCAGGTGTGAGAGCGTTTCAGGTGTGTGTGTGAGTGCGTTTCATGTGTGTGAGAGCGTTTCAGGTGTGTGTGTGTTTCACGTGTGTGTGTGAGTGCGTTTCATGTGTGTGAGAGCGTTTCAGGTGTGTGTGTGTTTCACGTGTGTGTGTGAGTGCGTTTCATGTGTGTGAGAACGTTTCACGTGTGTGAGAGCGTTTCAGGTGTGTGAGTGCGTTTCAGGTGTGTGTGTGTGAGTGCGTTTCATGTGTGTGAGAGCGTTTCAGGTGTGTGTGTGTTTCACGTGTGTGTGTGAGTGCGTTTCATGTGTGTGAGAGCGTTTCAGGTGTGTGTGTGTTTCACGTGTGTGTGTGTGAGTGCGTTTCATGTGTGTGAGAGCGTTTCAGGTGTGTGTGTGTTTCACGTGTGTGTGTGTGAGAGCGTTTCATGTGTGTGAGAGCGTTTCAGGTGTGTGTGTGAGTGCGTTTCATGTGTGTGAGAGCGTTTCAGGTGTGTGTGTGTTTCACGTGTGTGTGTGAGTGCGTTTCATGTGTGTGAGAGCGTTTCAGGTGTGTGTGTGTTTCACGTGTGTGTCTGTGAGTGCGTTTCATGTGTGTGAGAACGTTTCACGTGTGTGAGAGCGTTTCAGGTGTGTGAGTGCGTTTCAGGTGTGTGTGTGTGAGTGCGTTTCATATGTATATGTGAATAACTTTGGATTTCATATGTGTGTGAGAGCGTTTCATATGTGCATATGAGAGATTTTTGCATATGTTTGTAAATGATGTTGGTTTCAGTTGTGTGTGTGTGTGAGAGTGTTTCAGTTGTGTGTGTGTGTGAGAGTGTTTCACATGTGTGTGTGTGTGAGAGTATTTCACATGTGTGTGTGTGTGAGAGTGTTTCACATGTGTGTGTGTGAGTGTTTCACAGGTGTGTGTGTGAGTGTTTCACAGGTGTGTGTGAGAGTGTTTCACATGTGTGTGTGAGAGTGTTTCACATGTGTGTGTGTGAGTGTTTCACATGTGTGTGTGAGAGTGTTTCACATGTGTGTGTGTGAGAGTGTTTCACATGTGTGTGAGAGAGAGTGTTTCACATGTGTGTGTGTGAGAGTGTTTCACATGTGTGTGTGAGAGTGTTTCACATGTGTGTGAGAGAGAGTGTTTCAGTTGTGTGTGTGTGAGAGTGTTTCACATGTGTGTGTGAGAGTGTTTCACATGTGTGTGTGTGTGAGAGTGTTTCACATGTGTGTGTGTGAGAGTGTTTCACATGTGTGTGTGTGAGAGTGTTTCACATGTGTGTGTGAGAGTGTTTCACATGTGTGTGTGAGAGTGTTTCACATGTGTGTGTGTGTGTGAGAGTGTTTCACATGTGTGTGAGAGAGAGTGTTTCACATGTGTGTGTGAGAGTGTTTCACATGTGTGTGAGAGAGAGTGTTTCACATGTGTGTGTGTGAGAGTGTTTCACATGTGTGTGTGTGAGAGTGTTTCACATGTGTGTGTGTGAGAGTGTTTCACATGTGTGTGAGAGAGAGTGTTTCACATGTGTGTGTGAGAGTGTTTCACATGTGTGTGTGTGAGAGTGTTTCACATGTGTGTGTGTGAGAGTGTTTCACATGTGTGTGTGAGAGTGTTTCACATGTGTGTGAGAGAGAGTGTTTCACCTGTGTGTGTGAGTGTTTCACATGTGTGTGTGTGAGAGTGTTTCACATGTGTGTGTGAGAGTGTTTCAGTTGTGTGTGTGTGTGTGAGAGTGTTTCACATGTGTGTGTGTGAGAGTGTTTCACATGTGTGTGTGAGAGTGTTTCACATGTGTGTGTGTGAGAGTGTTTCACATGTGTGTGTGAGAGTGTTTCACATGTGTGTGTGTGAGAGTGTTTCACATGTGTGTGTGTGAGAGTGTTTCACATGTGTGTGTGTGAGAGTGTTTCACATGTGTGTGTGTGTGAGAGTGTTTCACATGTGTGAGAGAGAGTGTTTCACATGTGTGTGTGTGAGAGTGTTTCACATGTGTGTGTGAGAGTGTTTCACATGTGTGTGTGTGAGAGTGTTTCACATGTGTCTGTGAGAGTGTTTCACATGTGTGTGTGAGAGTGTTTCACATGTGTGTGTGTGAGAGTGTTTCACATGTGTGTGTGAGAGTGTTTCAGTTGTGTGTGTGTGAGAGTGTTTCACATGTGTGAGAGAGAGTGTTTCACATGTGTGTGTGTGAGAGTGTTTCACATGTGTGTGTGAGAGTGTTTCAGTTGTGTGTGTGTGAGAGTGTTTCACATGTGTGTGTGAGAGCGTTTCATGTGTGTGTGTGTGAGAGTGTATCACATGTGTGTGTGAGAGTGTTTCACATGTGTGTGTGTGAGAGTGTATCACATGTGTGTGTGTGAGAGTGTTTCACATGTGTGTGTGAGAGCGTTTCATGTGTGTGTGTGTGAGAGTGTATCACATGTGTGTGTGTGAGAGTGTTTCACATGTGTGTGTGTGAGAGTGTATCACATGTGTGTGTGTGAGAGTGTTTCACATGTGTGTGAGAGAGAGTGTTTCACATGTGTGTGTGTGAGTGTTTCACATGTGTGTGTGTGAGAGTGTTTCACATGTGTGTGTGAGAGTGTTTCACATGTGTGTGTGAGAGTGTTTCACATGTGTGTGTGAGAGTGTTTCACATGTGTGTGTGTGAGAGTGTTTCACATGTGTGTGTGTGAGAGTGTTTCACATGTGTGTGTGTGAGAGTGTTTCACATGTGTGTGTGTGAGAGTGTTTCACATGTGTGTGTGTGAGAGTGTTTCACATGTGTGTGTGTGTGAGAGTGTTTCACATGTGTGTGAGAGTGTTTCACATGTGTGTGTGTGAGAGTGTTTCACATGTGTGTGTGAGAGTGTTTCACATGTGTGTGAGAGTGTTTCACATGTGTGTGTGAGAGTGTTTCACATGTGTGTGTTTGAGAGTGTTTCACATGTGTGTGTGTGAGAGTGTTTCACATGTGTGTGTGTGAGAGTGTTTCACATGTGTGTGTGTGAGAGTGTTTCACATGTGTGTGTGTGAGAGTGTTTCACATGTGTGTGTGTGAGAGTGTGTCACATGTGTGTGTGAGAGTGTTTCACATGTGTGTGTGTGAGAGTGTTTCACATGTGTGTGTGAGAGTGTGTCACATGTGTGTGTGAGAGTGTTTCACATGTGTGTGTGAACGGTATTTCTGAGTAATGTCCCTAGCGGCCCCTCATACTTATAGTCCTATTGAAAATTGTTCGCTGAGTCAAAAGTGAATTTCACCTTTACCGGCGGCACAGTTCAAATGAAGAACACATGAATGCATCACTAATTATAATCCAGTGATATAATACTGTATATCCCAGGAACCCAGTACTTCTACAGAGTATTTATACACTGTAGTAGTATTACTACTTTTACTGCAGTAACAGACCTGAGTACTGGTGGTAACACGTGTGATTGATTTGACGTCAGACGGTCAGTCATGTGTGTGTGTGGGGGGGGGGGGGGGTCTCACTCCTGCAGAGAACACAGAGACACGGAGGAACCAGGGGGGGGGGGGGGGGGGGGTCTCACTCCTGCAGAGAACACAGAGACACTGAGGAACCAGGGGGGGGGGGGCTCACTCCTGCAGAGAACACAGAGACACTGAGGAACCAGGGGGGGGGGGGGGGGGTCTCACTCCTGCAGAGAACACAGAGACACTGAGGCACCAGGGGGGGGGGGTGGGGGGGGGGGTCTCACTCCTGCAGAGAACACAGAGACACTGAGGAACCAGGGGGGGGGGCGGGGGGTCTCACTCCTGCAGAGAACACAGAGACACTGAGGAACCAGGGGGGGGGGGGGGGGGTCTCACTCCTGCAGAGAACACAGAGACACTGAGGAACCAGGGGGGGGGGTCTCACTCCTGCAGAGAACACAGAGACACTGAGGAACCAGGGGGGGGGGGGGGGGGGGTCTCACTCCTGCAGAGAACACAGAGACACTGAGGAACCAGGGGGGGGGGGGGGGGGGGGGGGTCTCACTCCTGCAGAGAACACAGAGGACACTGAGGAACCAGGGGGGGGGGGTCTCGCTCCTGCAGAGAACACAGAGACACTGAGGAACCAGGGGGGGGGGGGTCTCACTCCTGCAGAGAACACAGAGACACTGAGGAACCAGGGGGGGGGGGCCTCACTCCTGCAGAGAACACAGAGACACTGAGGAACCAGGGGGGGGGGGGTCTCACTCCTGCAGAGAACACAGAGACACTGAGGAACCAGAGAGACCAGGTAACACAAACCCAGCATAGAGAGGTTCAGTGAATGTGGCTCTGGAGGTGTGGAGGTGGGTCAGTGTGTCAGAGGAGACTCTGTAGAAGGAGAGAGAGCCAGCAGGATGATCCAGATACACTGCTACTCTACCAGAGGAGGAGGAGGAGGAGGAGGAGGAGGAGGAGGAGGAGGAGGAGATGCTTGTTCCTCTCTGATTGTGCCTGACAGAGTAACCTCCATCAGAGTAGTCCAGAATCCAGGACTGATCATTGAATCCAAACACACTGTCCCCTCTCTCTCCTTTCCTCCTGATTCCTCTGTAAGTCACTGATACAGAAACCCTTCCTCTCCACTCGACCTCCCAGTAACAGCGACCAGTCAGAGCTTCTCTGCACATCAGCTGAGGCCAGCACTTAAACCTCTCTGGATGATCAGGATAGTTCTGCTCCTCCATCACCCATGTCACCTTCCTGTTGTTGTCAGACAGTGTGAGTTGTCTGTGCACTGTGTTTGAGTCCAGTGTGAGTCCACAGGAATCTGATGAGAGACACAGCAGGTATTAAAGGTTACTAAAGTCCCTGTGATGTCCCAGTGTGAAGATGTTCATGATTAAAAACACACTTACACTTCCTGAGACCTGGCCTCAAGAACCGGACTGCAGCAGGCTCCAGGCTGAAAGCAGAGGGGGGGGGTCAGCATGGAAACATGTCTCACTGGTCAGTTAAGGTACGTTCACACCGGGCGCATCGCCGTTACATGTAAAGTCAATGCAAAGACGCAGATAGGTCCATTTGTATGGATTGAGTGTCAAATGTGCGTGACCCTGTAACTGCTGTGAGTCAGAACACCAGAGCATTCATTCATGTGTTTCACTAACCAGTATCAGTATGTCCTGATTTCACTATCATTTTGAAACCTCTATTACAATTACATCACTGTCAAATATGTTAATATAGTATCTACCATAGCCTCTAGATCAGGGGTCTCCAACCTTTTTTAGGGTGAGGGCTACTTTCAAAAAATAAAACAAGTCGTGAGCTACTTTTTCTCCTCTTTTTTTATTTTTTGCAGTGTATATATTTAGCACATTTTAACATTATGACATGCTGACCTTTAACCTTTGTGTCTGTTTGGGTCTGTGGGACCCCTTCAGTGTTTACTCAAAGAACATGTATGCTATCTCATTATTTTAACATGCTTTATTTGGGGGGGGTCCTCACCTCCTCTAGGGGGGTCCTCACCTCCTCTACGGGGGACCTCACCTCCTCTAGGGGGGTCCTCACCTCCTCTAGGGGGGACCTCACCTCCTCTAGGGGGTCCGGGGGCATGCATCAATCTGGAGCACTCTGAGCCCCAGATGTACACATTGTACACACAAAATAATAAAAAACATATTTGTAAAGTGGGGAACATGTCCCCCCCTGTTCCCAGTGGAAATTACGCCATGCGTGTGTGTGCGTCAAGTGCAATAAATATGCAAGTTACATGTTTTGTATGCCCCAATGGGGCTGATGTGCTGTATAGGCTGCATGATTAGGCTGCTAATGGGGCTGATGTGCTGTATAGGCTGCATGATAGGCTGCTCAATGGGGCTGATGTGCTGTAGAGGCTGCATGATAGGCTGCTCAATGGGGCTGATGTGCTGTTAGGC
>NW_022987958.1:0-52371 GCF_902827165.1 Trematomus bernacchii
CTGGTCGAATTATAATTCTAGAATGTTGAATTATAATTCTAGAATGTTGAATTAGAATTCTAGAATGTTGAATTAGGAGTCTAGAATGTCGAATTATAATTCTAGAATGTTGAATTACAATTCTAGAATGTCGAATTATAATTCTAGAATGTTGAATTATAATTCTAGAATGTCGAATTAGAATTCTGGAATGTTGAATTAGGAGTCTAGAATGTTGAATTAAAATTCTAGAATGTTGAATTAGAATTCTAGAATGTCGAATTAGAATTCTAGAAAGTTGAATTACAATTCTAGAATGTTGAATTAGGAGTCTAGAATGTTGAATTAAAATTCTAGAATGTTGAATTAGAATTCTAGAATGTCGAATTAGAATTCTAGAATGTTGAATTAGGAGTCTAGAATGTCGAATTATAATTCTAGAATGTTGAATTAGAATTCTAAATCCACCACATTCAGAGCCCATGGAGCAGAGGTGGAGCTAACAATAACCACAAGATATCACTTTATTCCTCAATATAAATGCACTAAATGTCTACAGATGGAGCCTCTTATTTTGGACCCCAGCATACAGCTTCCTGCCGACTGCCAGCCAGTTGCCAGCCAGTTGCCTGCCAAAGACCAGTATTCAGGAATGTTAGGCCCTCCCACTATTCTCCAATTTCAGGGTTTAACCAGGAGATGGCGCTATATATTAAATAACTAAGACTTAGTTTTTCACAATAGAAAATGCAGATATTATATAAAAAAAACTAAAGTTAAAATCTTGTTTTAATGCCCCAAGAGCAATAACATCTTGTCACAAGCTTTTTGGAAGAAAAAGACTGACTCAAGAGACCTGTAGTTGACTAATTAAGGCCTCAATAAAGTTCTGCCATTGGTTGTGAAAAACAACGGTGGACATAGTGGAAAGTGAAATTGACATTGTCGAATTTAATAAAAATACAAAATAATGTATCTGTGTACGTGTTTTACTATGTGATCTGCACTTATCAAACATCTAATTAAGGCGAGACACCCCAGGTGAATAGGGTATTTTTAACTTAAAGATATCAGCTAAATATTTCTCCAGTTAATTACTTACAATAAGGCATTGTTTTTGTATTACAAGTCTTCTGAAATAGCATGTTTAAATATCCAATGAACCATTATCTCATGAAATATGCGCATATTTTAACACATTTCAGGAACCGAAATCTGAACTTTGGATAAGCCAGGATCAAAATTATTGTTTCATTTTGTAGTCATATTAGATCTAAGGCTTTTACAGAAGGGATTTTGGATATCTCTTTTATCACTCCATAAATCAGAAAATACTGTCAACAGCCCTAAAATATCAATTTTCACCATGTTTTTAGGTATAAAATGTTATATAATTCAGGCTATGAATTATATATGACCAAACCCTTCTGTAAAAGCCTTCATAATATTGATAGGAATATAACTGGAAGGTTTGGTGTATGTAACTGCTGAGTGATTCTACAATTTAGGGTACATTCCATGTCCATTGATGGTCCATTGATGATAATTATAATTATTCTAACTATTTTCTTCAAAATAATATTTTGCCTATTATTGGAAAGCATGTTATAATATCACACAAACATTATGTGCATCCTATGCTTTATTTAGCTTGAAATGTGTCATGATGTTCTTAAATTGTCAGTTTTGCTATGTCCGTTTTTCAGTTGAGGGTGTCTTGGATCAAAATAATGAATAAAAACCATTAAAGTAAATTTAAAAAATGATTCATTTATTTCAAAAGTCTAAATACTAAAGAATAATAACATTATTTTTAATTGATTTCCCCTTTAAATAATTTAAATATCTTAATATATGAATGTCCGCAAAAGTTCTGTCAACTAGTTACTAACAGAACTTCCCCCTTTAACTCAAAAAATTGTTTGTCCCAATACCATGTCACCAGCATCACATGATGCCATGTTCCTCTTTGGCAGACATTTTGAACACACTGTGGTGATTGTCCTCTACATTTTTACAAATTTTATGTATAATAGCACATGGTCAATTATATACTCATTGACAATCAACAATGTTACGTACATTGTTATGGTTTACAATTGTTTAATGATTTTAATTCAATTATATGTGCAAATGTGATGTTAACCTGTTCAAGAAAATGACATGTGGTCATCCAGGCAAGGCCTACCATTGAAATGATGGGTCAAAATAGGGAAATTGTCAACTAGGTTACCCAGTACTGTAATAACTGTAGTAACTTAGTTGACAGGTAACCTAGTTGACAATTTGTACGACATGTAGACGTCATTACACATCATTATCAATGGAATTTTGCACTTCTGCCTTGAAATTAACATAGTGCTGATGGTTAATAATGTGTCCAGTCAACTATGTTATTTGCGTCAAATGTTTGACTTTCATTGTCAACTATGTTGACACCTCATTTTTCAAATTTAAAATATCTAAAATAGTGCTTCTGATATCCTTTATAGTATAATGTATATCTACACAGGTTGGAGTTTTACATGACATCTCTTAAAACTATCAAAATGACCTGTATGGTAGTTTTATAACAAAATATCCCTAAACTTAATGACAGTGCTGAACATATCACATGAAAAAACAAAACTTTAATACAATTATTTTTTTAAACTTTAAAAAATCTTTGGATATATGGTAGAATAGACTCAAGAGCCTTTCAAATTTGATTTTACTTGAAGTGCAGGACTTAATCAAATGATTGTAATGACATCAAGTTTGTCCGTAACATAGTTGACAAACTGAGTAGTGAAAACATCCTTTCCCTTAAAATAAAAAAATATTAAAAATGTTTAAGCTTTGCAACTAGTGGATATGTTACACTGAGGAATATACTAACTTGAACCACTGATTGTTCTATCTATACATTTTATTTGGCATTAGTAAATAATTATGCACATTACAGATATTTTACATGATATGAGTGATAACACGTGTTATAAGGGCTATTTCGCACAATAGGTGTGCCTTGAGATTTTTACTTGTCCTTTGGTGTGCCTTGGGCACAAAAATTGGGAACCACTGCTGTAGAGAAATGTAAAACGTTCACCATCCCCCACCCGCCTACTGTATGTTGCTTTTTGACATGTAAATGGATAACTACCCCCCCTCTGAGTGAATACCTGTGTACCTGTCCGGGGCTAAGCCCATAGGACGATGCTCTGATGTCATCACCCTCGCACATTGGTCATATGTTTACAAAAAACGATGTTAACACTTTCTCGTTCTTAATATATGCTATATTTAGGGTCGATATGTGTTGAATTTACTTTAAAATAGCAGATCAGTGATTCACTTCTCCGCGGCTCCTCCGTGCAGAGAGGCCCCCCCCCCCCCCTTGACAATTCACGAGCGTCTAACTCTCTCCCCCCTGTGAAGAGATATCACAGGGGGGGTTGGGACACACACATTCCGATGGCCAATTCGTTTTCACAAAGAGTGGGGTGGGGGCTGGTGAACGGTATGGTCAATGTTTGTAAACACTGTGACATTTTGACTTTATTTGATCATTTCAGTTAAAAACTAACGTTCATATTCATATTACTGTTTTGCCTGGCTGGACCTGTAATTTACAGGAAAGGAGTGCACGCTACTAAAGAGACACGCTACCATGGGAAACCAACACAATGGTGTTGCTGTATTGAAGTCCGAGTGGAAACAGTCATATTTGGGAGCGTTATGTTAGAATGAAACAGCGAGGGTCGTGACTCACAAAAAAAAAGTTTTACTCACTAACTGTAGCTTGTCACTCAGAGTAACCTACAGTTAACTTAACTGTTGGAAAAGAAAGATCAGAGTTAGGAGTGTGAACACACAGCGAGAGCTGGCCGTTTCATTCTGACTGTTTAAAAAACGGTAACAACGGACTATTTTTCTAGCGGATGCATGTCAATTTAAATCAATACATAGAACTATGTTTTAAATCAATAAAAATATTTTCTAAATCCATAAAAGCATTTTAATTAATATTGGGAGTCACTGTCGTTACTATTGTTGAGAATGTGGCCACTGTAATAAGCGGGATAATTTGCAGCGACTTTGTCATTATGGGGGAAAATAACACCCCAGGGATCAAGATCCCTCCGCGACGCGGAGGGATCAGTAATTTTTAGTGAATTACCTGAGTTTAGGCACCGTTAATAACATTTTAATGAAGTTGAATACATTATATTCATATTTGTCAGTGCTTCATGTCAATTCGGCGAACATAAACAATTAAATTAGGATTAAAAATCGAGAGCCGGCTGCTGTTCGTTACGGCGTTAACCCCAACTAGGACACTTGACACAGTGGCTTTTGGCAAAGCACACAAAGAAAACAAAAAAAAAACCGAGAGAGATGAGTTATTGTTATTACAACGTACTTCACTATTATTTAACAACTATTTTTATTGGGTTCTTTTATTGGGGTTAAGTACATTGTCAGAATAAGTGAGAAATGGATTTAACTTCTGTTAGACAGCTATCATACTGAATAAATATTTATGCAAAAATGTATGGCATTAATAATGTATATCTAATTACATTTAAAAATGTATGGCATTAATATGTATATCTAATTACATTAACTGTGAATGTCTTTCATTTTATTTAAAATGAAATAAAATTACATAAAACATTTTCCATAAAAAGTTGATTCAAGAACAAATCAGTACTTTTCTTATATGACTATTATTGCTAAATTTGAAAGGTCTTTACCAGCTTTGGAATTATATATATATATATATATATATATATATAGCACCTTCTGCCATCCCATCTCTACTGACATATGGATCTTAACAAAGGATCCGCTATACATTAGTACCAGATATACTGTACACGGACATTTTAGTGAACCAGACCAGCTGTTTCCGCCGGGTCTTCGCTTCCCCCGGGCATCACGTTGTTTACAAGTGTGTTCAGATGCTAAATGACAAGTGCAAGTGACAATTGTTGTCGTCTTCTCTGTGAACGTTTTTTTCTTCCGTTATTTTGCCATTTTCAGATTTAAATTTCGAGCGGAAAGCTAACCAGGAAGTAATAATTACTTAAGCGGAGAACGGAGAAAGTAAACGTTACAGCAGGCATAACAACAGCCGGTGTTTATTTTATTATATATATATTATTTGTTTTAAAGCTCAATATATAGTTCTATCCGTGACATATGGATCTTAACAAAGATCCGCTATACATTAGTACCAGATATACTGTACACGGACATTTTAGTGAACCAGACCAGCTGTTTCCGCCGGGTCTTCGCTTCCCGGGCATCACGTTGTTTACAGTGTGTTCAGATGCTAAATAAAAGTTTAGCTTGTACTTTTGATACCCCGCCTCTCGGCACCACAACATCCAGTTTACTGTATTTCACATGAGCGATGTCGAAACATTGAAAAGTCCTTATAAAATCTCTGTTATTAGATCAGTACTTTTCTTATATGACATTATTGACTTGAACACTGAGAATGTATTTATTAACTCAGACATTTGAAATATTTGAAATCAGATGAAAACAAACTGTAACGGACCCTGCCGTGTTATCTATGATTACTATGCCTTACTGTACATTCATAATTTCAGCCGGAGGTAGGTGGTAGGCGTTGCGGAGGAGCAGATTGCGAGTGAGGTGCCTGTTCTAAACGAACTATTCCAGCTGTTATAAAAGCATTAAATAAAAAGTAAGCAAGGAATACAGAATGTTTTCGTTACGTAACTTTGTTGAGAATGTGGCCATGTACATGTAATACATGGGATCATTTGCAGCGACTTGGTCATTGTGGGGAAAAATAACACCCATCCTGATCGTTTCAATGAAGTTGAATACAGAATATTCATATTTGTCAGTGATTTCATGTCAATTCGGCGAACATAAACATCAATGATGATGATTAATTAGGATTAAAAATCGGGAGAGCCGGCTCGTTCGTTTTTTTCCGACTAAACAACATCTATTATTTAGAAGTTGATTTCACATGACTCCAGTGTGGAACTCCACTGCACCCCCTGGTGGATCAATGATCCATTGCAGCTGGCTTCACAATAATTAAATGTATTTATCATGGGGGCGGTATCAAGTCTGACTGGGGGCCGGCCGGCCATCACGGAACGTGCATGAACCGATCACGACCCTCGCACTTTAAACTGTCCAAAATAAGACGCTTCATCTGTAGATATCAAACGATTGACGCTAAGTTGCCCACATCATGGTTCAATTGTATAGCCTTTTCCCTCCTCTGAAGATAATATTAGCATCTTAAAATGCTCCAATTCTAGAATGTTCATTTACAAATTTAGAATATTAATTTTTAATTCTAGAATGTTGAATTAGAATTCTAGAATGTTGAATTAAAATTCTAGAATGTTGAATTAGGAGTCTAGAATGTTGAATTATAATTCTAGAATGTTGAATTAGAATTCTAGAATGTCGAATTATAATTCTAGAATGTCGAATTAGAATTCTAGAATGTTGAATTAGGAGTCTAGAATGTTGAATTATAATTCTAGAATGTCGAATTAGAATTCTAGAATGTTGAATTAGGAGTCTAGAATGTCGAATTAGAATTCTAGAATGTTGAATTAGAATTCTAGAATGTCGAATTAGAATTCTAGAATGTTGAATTAGGAGTCTAGAATGTTGAATTAAAATTCTGGAATGTTGAATTAGAATTCTAAATCCACCACATTCAGAGCCCATGGAGCAGAGGTGGAGCTAACAATAACCACAAGATATCACTTTATTCCTCAATATAAATGCACTAAATGTCTAGATATCAAACGATTGACGCTAAGTTACCCACATCATGGTTCAATTGTATAGCCATTCTAGAATGTTCATTTACAAATTTAGAATATTAATTTTTAATTCTAGAATGTTGAATTAGAATTCTAGAATGTTCATTTAAAGTTCTCAAATGTTGAATTATAATTCTAGAATGTTGAATTAGAATTCTAGAATGTCGAATTATAATTCTAGAATGTTGAATTAGGAGTCTAGAATGTTGAATTATAATTCTAGAATGTTGAATTATAATTCTAGAATGTCGAATTATAATTCTAGAATGTTGAATTAGAATTCTAGAATGTCTAATTAAAATTCTAGAATGTCGAATTATAATTCTAGAATGTTGAATTAGAATTCTAGAATGTCTAATTAAAATTCTAGAATGTTGAATTAAAATTCTAGAATGTTGAATTAGAATTCTAAATCCACAACATTCAGAGCCAATGGAGCAGAAGTGGAGCTAACAATAACCACAAGATATCACTTTATTCCTCAATATAAATGCACTAAATGTCTAGATATCAAACGATTGACATTAAGTTACCCACATCATGGTTAAATTGTATAGCCTTTTCCCTCCTCGGATGATAATATTAGCATCTTAAAATGCTCCAATTCTAGAATGTTCATTTACAAATTTAGAATATTAATTTTTAATTCTAGAATGTCGAATTAGAATTCTAGAATGTTGAATTAGGAGTCTAGAATGTTGAATCATAATTCTAGAATGTTGAATTACAATTCTAGAATGTTGAATTAGGAGTCTAGAATGTCGAATTATAATTCTAGAATGTTGAATTAGAATTCTAGAATGTCAAATTAGAATTCTAGAATGTTGAATTAGGAGTCTAGAATGTCGAATTAGAATTCTAGAATGTTGAATTAGAATTCTAGAATGTCGAATTAGAATTCTAGAATGTTGAATTAGGCGTCTAGAATGTCGAATTAGAATTCTAGAATGTTGAATTAGAATTCTAGAATGTCGAATTAGAATTCTATAATGTTGAATTAGAATTCTAGAATGTCGAATTAGAATTCTAGAATGTTGAATTAGGAGTCTAGAATGTTGAATCATAATTCTAGAATGTTGAATTACAATTCTAGAATGTTGAATTAGGAGTCTAGAATGTCGAATTATAATTCTAGAATGTTGAATTAGAATTCTAGAATGTTGAATTAGAATTCTAGAATGTCGAATTAGAATTCTAGAATGTTGAATTAGGAGTCTAGAATGTTGAATCTTAATTCTAGAATGTTGAATTACAATTCTAGAATGTTGAATTAGGAGTCTAGAATGTCGAATTATAATTCTAGAATGTTGAATTAGAATTCTAGAATGTCGAATTAG
Source organism: Trematomus bernacchii (assembly GCF_902827165.1). Classification (NCBI taxonomy): domain Eukaryota; kingdom Metazoa; phylum Chordata; class Actinopteri; order Perciformes; family Nototheniidae; genus Trematomus; species Trematomus bernacchii. Next base: position 8,129 of record NW_022987958.1, read on the forward strand.
AATTCTAGAATGTTGAATTAGGAGTCTAGAATGTTGAATTAAAATTCTAGAATGTTGAATTAGAATTCTAGAATGTCGAATTATAATTCTAGAATGTTGAATTAAGAGTCTAGAATGTTGAATTAAAATTCTGGAATGTTGAATTAGAATTCTAAATCCACCACATTCAGAGTTCATGGAGCAGAGGTGGAGCTAACAATAACCACAAGATATCACTTTATCCCTCAATATAAATGCACTAAATGTCTAGATATCAAACGATTGACGCTAAGTTACCCACATCATGGTTCAATTGTATAGCCTTTTCCCTCCTCGGAAGATAATATTAGCATCTTAAAATGCTCCAATTCTAGAATGTTCATTTACAAATTTAGAATATTAATTTTTAATTCTAGAATGTTGAATTAGAATTCTAGAATGTTGAATTAGAATTCTAGAATGTCGAATTAGAATTCTAGAATGTTGAATTAGGAGTCTAGAATGTTGAATCATAATTCTAGAATGTTGAATTATAATTCTAGAATGTTGAATTAGAATTCTAGAATGTCGAATTAGAAGTCTAGAATGTTGAATTAAATCTCTAGAATGTTGAATTAGAATTCTAGAATGTTGAATTACAATTCTAGAATGTTGAATAAGGAGTCTAGAATGTCGAATTATAATTCTATAATGTTGAATTAGAATTCTAGAATGTCGAATTAGAATTCTAGAATGTTGAATTAGGAGTCTAGAATGTCGAATTATAATTCTAGAATGTTGAATTAGAATTCTAAATCCACCACATTCAGAGCCCATGGAGCAGAGGTGGAGCTAACAATAACCACAAGATATCACTTTATCCCTCAATATAAATGCACTAAATGTCTAGATATCAAACGATTGACGCTAAGTTACCCACATCATGGTTCAATTGTATAGCCTTTTCCCTCCTCGGAAGATAATATTAGCATCTTAAAATGCTCCAATTCTAGAATGTTCATTTGCAAATTTAGAATATTAATTTTTAATTCTAGAATGTTGAATTAGAATTCTAGAATGTTCATTTAAAGTTCTCAAATGTTGAATTAGAATTCTAGAATGTTGAATTAGAATTTAGAATGTCGAATTAGAATTCTATAATGTTGAATTAGGAGTCTAGAATGTCGAATTATAATTCTAGAATGTTGAATTACAATTCTAGAATGTTGAATTAGGAGTCTAGAATGTCGAATTATAATTCTAGAATGTTGAATTAGAATTCTTGAATGTCGAATTAGAATTCTAGAATGTCGAATTATAATTCTAGAATGTTGAATTAGGAGTCTAGAATGTTGAATTAAAATTCTAGAATGTTGAATTAAAATTCTAGAATGTTGAATTAGAATTCTAAATCCACCACATTCAGAGCCCATGGAGCAGAAGTGGAGCTAACAATAACCACAAGATATCACTTTATTCCTCAATATAAATGCACTAAATGTCTAGATATCAAACGATTGACGCTAAGTTACCCACATCATGGTTCAATTGTATAGCCTTTTCCCTCCTCTGAAGATAATATTAGCATCTTAAAATGCTCCAATTCTAGAATGTTCATTTACAAATTTAGAATATTAATTTTTAATTCTAGAATGTTGAATTAGAATTCTAGAATGTTCATTTAAAGTTCTCAAATGTTGAATTAGAATGTTGAATTAGGAGTCTAGAATGTCGAATTATAATTCTAGAATGTTGAATTAGGAGTCTAGAATGTCGAATTATAATTCTAGAATGTTGAATTAGAATTCTAGAATGTCGAATTAGAATTCTAGAATGTTGAATTAGGTGTCTAGAATGTCAATTATAATTCTAGAATGTTGAATTACAATTCTAGAATGTTGAATTAGGAGTCTAGAATGTCGAATTATAATTCTAGAATGTTGAATTACAATTCTAGAATGTTGAATTAGGAGTCTAGAATGTCGAATTAAAATTCTAGAATGTTGAATTAGAATTCTAGAATGTCGAATTAGAATTCTAGAATGTTGAATTAGGAGTCTAGAATGTTGAATTAAAATTCTGGAATGTTGAATTAGAATTCTAAATCCACCACATTCAGAGCCCATGGAGCAGAGGTGGAGCTAACAATAACCACAAGATATCACTTTATTCCTCAATATAAATGCACTAAATGTCTAGATATCAAACGATTGACGCTAAGTTACCCACATCATGGTTCAATTGTATAGCCTTTTCCCTCCTCTGAAGATAATATTAGCATCTTAAAATGCTCCAATTCTAGAATGTTCATTTACAAATTTAGAATATTAATTTTTAATTCTAGAATGTCGAATTAGAATTCTAGAATGTTGAATTAGGAGTCTAGAATGTCGAATTATAATTCTAGAATGTTGAATTATAATTCTAGAATGTCGAATTAGAATTCTAGAATATTGAATTAGGAGTCTAGAATGTCGAATTATATCATAAGTCATATAAGACCCCTGACCGGCACTTTTCTAATTTTGTCCGGAAGATTTAAACTTTAACGGAATGTTGACCGGCTGAAAAAAATGTTAACGGAAACTCTGCCGCATGGTTCCTTCGTAGTCGAAAATCGACGCTAAAGGGCCCCCCACTGCGTTGATAGTGACGCCAAGGGATCCTGACATATAGGACGAGTTAGGAGTGAGAATGTGTTGGACAGTGACGAGAATACTCATTTCCAGCAGCGAGAGCTGCGTCCCTGGCAACCACGTTACTGTGAAAACGCAGACACCGGAAATACTGTTCACGCCGAGAGATGACGATAACTTCACATGGAGACTGGCCAATCTAAAACCTCTTTAGTAACATACATAGTACATATACATTTGCTTGACAAGAACTGAAAAAATCTTCGTATTCTCCACAAAAATGTGTGTTTTAGTGAACCAAAAGTCGTGATAGAGGCTTGCCTGTCAACATCCGGGTATTTCTGCACTGGTGGGCCATGTTAACAATACCGTGACACAATATCAATCGATCCAGCAGAGCAATAGCCTATAGGCAAAACACAGAAGATCAACAAAATATATGACATAAAATGAACTTACCAAAGCTGAAGTACATGGTCAACTTCATTCATTTTCTTTTCCGTTTTACTGATTTTTATCGCTATAAGCTGCTCTCTCTCGTCTCCTCTTCACAGCTACACTTTGCGGCACACGTACTTACAGCCAATCAGCTCTGAATTATGAGATGACGTTTGGTGGGGTTGCCAGCACTTTGCCCCACTGGTGATTATTTTTTTGCCGCACACATTGAATACAAAAATACTCTGACCATGCGCAGTGTAGTTTTCACAGTACCCATTCATTTTGACAGCAGAGAGAGGGGCTTGCCCCACATCGCTAACCCATACAGTGGTGGGGCTCAAATCAGTATTTGCAATGTAATTACATACACGCTCCCCCCGACAGTGAAACGCCACGCGTGAGGTTTAGATTATTTATCTAATTATTTATTATATAAATAAAAAGGGCGACCTGGAGCCAATCCTGCAATTTCCCCACAAGTGAAAGAGTTGACATGCTGAAAACCCAACCCCTGCAGGGGGGTCTGGGGGCATTCCCCCCCAGGAGAAAGCAGAAAAAGAACCGAGAGAGATGAGTTATTGTTATTACAACGTGACTTCACTATTATTTAACAACTCTTTTTATTGGGTTGTTTTATTTGGGGTTAAATACATTGTCAGAATAAGTGAGAAATGGATTTAACTTCTGTTAGACAGCTATATGCCATACATTTTTGCATACATTCACAGTAAATATTTATTCAGTATGATAGCTGTCTAACAGAAGTTAAATCCATGTCTCACTTATTCTGACAATGTATTTAACCCCAAATAAAAGAACCCAATAAAAAGAGTTGTTAAATAATAGTGAAGTCACGTTGTAATAACAATAATCTCTCTGCTTTGCCAAAAGCCACTGTGTCAAATGTCCTATTAGAGTTGCCGTATGTAGTTGTCCAATATGGCGGACCATCTCGCACATGCGCACTGCGCAGTACAGATCGGGCAGGGGGACAGATCGGGTAGTGACAGGCCGAACACATATGGTACTGGGTCCTTCTCAGGTCGATTAAATGGAATCCTTGTGTCCCTCACTTGCGTCGTTTCCCTGCGTTTAGTCCCTCCCACCAGGGAAGCATGGAGAGACGCAAGGAAACCACGAGAAGCAGGGAAATGAGTTTTAAGAGCAATGGGACGTCCTTTCCTCCGGAGCGTCACGTGAAGCGACGTCCGTTTGTGATGACGCCGCACAGCTGTTCGTCTGACAACAGCTCTGTCCCAAGCCTCCAGGAAGTGCGCCGGACTCAGATGAAAATATTCGTGGTGGCCAAACGGCGGTACTACACTTCCTTTTGGTTGCCAGGCCCGGAAACACTTTTTCCCATTGACTTACATGGGGAAAGAGTGGTCTGTAAATCGTTGGATAATTTTTTTTAAACTAAATAAACTACCCAGTATGAACACTTGTATAGCCCTTATTAAAAACATTCGTTCCTCAAGTTGTAAAAATGTGCTAATAACGTTATTCTGTGAGTTATTTCCCTCTGCATTATGAACGCGCATCTAACCCACGGGACCGCGCCGCCCGGCACGTTCATGTTACGTGTTCAGCACTACATGCGTTTATCTTTACCTATGGATGCACAATAAGAACGGACCCATATCGCCTTACTGCCAGCCCACGGAGCTGTAATAATGGATATATTGCACATGTTTGCTGTAATTCATCATTTGTAAAATATTATACTACATGGGCTGTATGATTAAATCTTGTACCGTAAATGTTGTATTAAATAAAGTTAATATTACCGACGTAGATTAACGTCCCTGTAGCTTCTTATTGCACTAAGAAGCTTATTGCACTGTATATATATATACACATATATATATACATATATATATATATATACATATACATATACATATATATACATATATATATATACATATATATATATATACATATATATATATACAGTGCAATAATTCTTTCATGCTAAATGAAGCTCTGTTGCTTGGATATCACTAGATCCTGTTACAGTGTAATATAAAAGTACATAACGATTGATGTGTAAATTAGCATAATTACTAGCTAACCGCTAGCTGCTAATTGCCGCCTCGTTAATATCAAATCTATCATAATAACAAACCATTACCATGCTGTCATGAACGTGCGGTGCTGTTACGTGTACGCAAATTGACGTGCTTGATGTGAACGAGCATTTTGGGGGGCATGGTTAAAGTTGCGCATGCGCTATGAGCGCACATACGGGTACTTCTCAGGCATGCCGGGTAATCTGTGACGTTTCGCTCTCTCAAAAGTTGGGCCATTTTATCATCATGCGCGAATGAGCAACTCTCATAGGAATGAATGAGGCCCCGCCTCCCACGCTGTATCCAGTTCTTATTATACATCCATGCTCTGTCCCCGTTATTTTCACAAACACTCTGTTAGTACACATTTACTGACACAAACATTTGTATCATCTGTTGTAGACCAAAATACATTAAAGCTCCCATGTCATGCTTTTCCGGTTATTACCCGTCCCCTTGTGTGTTATGAAGGTTTTTATGCATGTAAACGGTGTGCAGAGTCAAAACCCTCAAAGTACACCCTGGAGCGAGTAAAACTCTAACACAGAAAATACCTCCCCAAAACGCCTCGTTGGAGATCCGTCACTGCCCATTTGAGTCTTCCATTTAGTTCCGGGTACGGCATGATGTCATGCGGTACCCGGAACGAAATGGACCAATCCCGAAGAGCTATGGCCACACCCAGCGGCGCTGGCCGCACCCTCTGCCAGCCTAACATTTACTGTTGGAAGCTCTGGTTCAGTTCACAATCGATCCAGTCAGGCCACTGCCAAGGACCTGTTTCCTGAAATGTGAGGAGAAATCTGAGCTGTTTGTCCTACCGACGGAAGAACCACGACGAAGTCAGTGGTTGAAATGTCTTTTTAACACTGTTCCTTCAGAGGTTCGAAGAACCGGCATTTCACAGACGAAAGCTTCCAAAACAATGCCCAGTTTGAGGCCGGATATGCACAGCATTTGAAACTGAAGGACGATGCTATTCCTAGTTTGTTTGGACCGTTTGGAGCAGGGGAAGATTCGGGTACACAACCTGTAAGTTTGCATTGTTATTTGTGCATTTATCAAACAAGACTGTTTAAATGTATAAACTGTGTCGGACTGCTAAGCCATTGACACAGTGCTAACTGTGCTAACTAAGTTGCTAGCGTTTCCATATATCAACTCTAATATCAGCAGATGGCCTTGCACACAGTACATGTATCTCATAGCAGGAGAATGTCTGCATTCACACACGAAATACTCATAGACAGTATACTCCGGGTGATTTGCCGTACGGTCAGTCGCGAAACGTAATTACATTATAGCTGGCATAGCGTGTATGCTACCGAGCTAACCAACGGAGCTAGACATGAGTTTGCTCAGGAATTTTTTTTTGTTATGCCAGCTACAATGAATGTAGCAGACTACCCGTATAAGATTGCAATTGTAAACACGTTCTTGCTAGCCTAATATGAATCACTAGCTTTTGTTCATAGTGGTTTTATTACACTAAACAAGCCCAGCTTACTGGGCTAACGACGTTGCTAGCGTTTAAATATATCAACTACAATGTCAGCAGATGGCCTTACATGTTTGTCATGGCAGGAGAATGTCTGCAGTCACACACGGAATAGTCATACAGTATACTCCGGGTGATTTACCGTACATTGTGACAGTACATGTACATACTGCATGTATAGCTAACGAGGCTAGCTATACATGCTAGCGCAAAAACAATGTATTCATGACCGTTACAATGAATGACCGAACGTAGCAGACTACCCGTATAAGATTGCAATTATAAACACGTTATTGCTAGCCTAATATGAACCACTAGCTTTTGTTCATAGTAGTTTTATTACTCTACATTATAGTTGCCGTTCCTCCGAGCTAGCGTTCATATTGTGTTAGCTACCAAGGTAAACAAAGCTAGGTTAGCATATTAGCTGGCAAGCTACTGTGTTCATTAGATAGACTCCTACCACAACTACTACTAACGAATCTAAAACAACTAAGTTTCTCTAATATATTGTGATTTGCATTTGATTTCGTCCAGCCAGATCCTGCCGGACAATACATGACGGGACTACCACACTGATGCATCGTCCTAAAAAGCCCCGGCTGCTATAGGCAAGATGCCGACAACGGGGAGTAATTGATGATATACCGTGTATATATGTATATTTACGTTCATTTTGTACATTTCTAAAAATAAAGTTTAATGGAAATACTTAGTAGGCCTATCCTTTCTTCCCTGAATTATTTGCTCCTATAACATATCATTCATATATAGCAAACCATGATTTGATTTCTCATCAAACAGTAGTAGTTTATAACAGGTAAAAATAACTTACTCTTTGTTATGACCGGCTCGTAGGCCACAACGGAAAGACAAGGAGACATACACGAGTTTACAAAACCACGGCACATTTATTGTGGTAAATGCAGAGATAGGTGGTCGAGGGGAGAGGATCGCCGAGCCGCTTTGGAGAGAGACAGGGGCAGCCGTGTGACTCCGGGCAGCTGGGCTTAATAGCACCTCGGCTCCGGCCAGGTGTCCGTGATCGCGCTGATTAGCCTCTTCAGCTCCACCCCATCGTAATACAAAGGCCCTGGGGCCGTCACACTCTTCTATAACAACAGTTGTTGGTACAGTTCGGTTAGTTAGCGTATAAAATATACGGCTGTACCGACGCCATTATAAGACTGATGTTCCACTGAGAGCGAGCCGAAAAAAGCACTGTTAGACATGGGCGGAGCCTCTCTGGTGGTTGACTAATCAGAACAGAATGGCCGAGCTGACCAATCGGAGCACACTAGGCTCACAGGGAGGGGGGGGGGGGCAAGAGCTCCAACGAGTCGTTTAGTGGAGAGAGTGAATACTGCTGAATACACATACTTGACAGAGATGCTGTATGCGAAACCAATGTGAGTTTGGAAAATTGCACAGTATAAATCTATTTTAGTATACCTCAACAATGTAATTATGATCAGTGGAAATGGCCATGACATGGGCCCTTTAAATAAAATAAGAACTCATTCTCAAAAAAGATAAACGCCATTCTTAAAATGTATAAACGAACATTAGTTAGATTAATATTGATTAGAGTGCACAATAGAAATAAAATAATTCAGAGAAGAAAAAGAGATATGTTATCTATCAAAACCCAGTTTGATTAACATTCATTAATCATTGGATTGCACACTTTGTTTGTGTGGATATGTAGCAAATTAACATGTTAAATAGCACTTAATGACTGACTGAATGGAAATGACAATAAATTAAAATGTAAAACGAAAAAGCGATCATGAAAATGTTTCCAATAAATGAATAAAATAATTTTTGACCACTTTGTTGTTCAGATATATCACATATTTGTAACTGAATGATGCATTCATTGAAACAAAACACAGTATAAACTGAGGAGTGAGTCCCGTGAGTTTCATGTGTTTTCTTCACTCCGCTGGGAAACTGCTCTCATGTCAAGAAGCATCAGATCAGTGCATGCGCTGCATCGTCCAATCAGTGAGCGATACACAGTAAGGGGGCGGGGAGAGTATCTGAGGATTTCATCAGAGGATGGTCTGGTGGTTCCTCGGTTATCGCTCCTCCATTATCGCTCCTCGCTCCTTGATCCTCGGTCCTCCGGCAGAAATAAGAGCCATGGGACGCTACTCAAGATGGCGCAGACAAATCAACTTCCGGTGATACCGAGGACCGAGGACCGAGGAAATGAAAATAGTCGACCTGAGAAGACTGTTCCTGACTGGAACAAATTGAAACTGTTATTTAAATGCAAAAAAATTGTGATTTTACCTAGAAATGGGAGATTTGATATGGGCCTGTAATTGTTTATTACTGAAGCGTCTAGATTATTCTTTTTTAAGAGAGGTTTAATGACTGCAGTTTTCAGGACCTGTGGAAAAAGACCTGAGTGAAGAGACTTGTTTACTAGTGGTGGGGGAAATAATCGATACGGCATAGTATCACGATACTTTGCGTGGCGATATTGTATCGATACACGTTACATTTTTTTATATAAACTGTAGCATATCCCTCCGAAAGATGGTCTTACACTTGACTGATGATTTTTTATGTATTGAAAACTCCAAAAACCAACGTAAGAGCTACACAAAGACTCAAAACAACAAATACATTTAAGCTACATCTGAGCATTACTTTAGAATACCATTACGGAAAAATAACCCACAGATGAAACTTTGAATATATGCATGCTAAGGTAGCTGTAATAGTATAAGCTAAAGCACACTCAATTTTTGGTGATTAAGCTGTGTGCTGAGCTAATACAGCAAATGTAAAAAACAGAGGTAACCTTATTTCTAAACTGTAAGAAATACAATACCCGTATCAAAGTTCTCAAAATGCCACCTGTTTGGAGAAAGGGAAAGTGAAATGTTGTTACATAAATATTGTATGTAATAACAATAATCTTATCTAGTGTTTATTGTAGGCTCCAACTCTGTCACTTCCCAGAAAAGGAGACGGAGTTCTGGAGTTATGTGCAGCCAAAGAGCTCAATATATAAAACATAATAAATGAACTTTGTCACAGTGAAATGAATAGAGCAGCGTCCTCTGGTGGCCTCTCTATAGATCAGTCAGTCCAGAAAGAAACAAATAGATAATTACCAACATTAAAGTGTAAGAGACATTTATTTAAAGTTAGCTTGAGCCTTTTTTATTGAGTTGGTGCGTATGCCCAAAGTGCATCAAGTAGGGAAAGATGTACAGAGTGTAACCCTCCAACAGATGATGTCTTTGTAAGGAGGCTTTCACATCAGAGACCGAGGCCTGGATCCAAGTACACTTGAAAAGGAGTTCTCAAGTTAGGTTCAAATTGACTAAAGTACTGTTCGCTTTAGGTGAGAAAACGAAGTCCTGCTGTGTCTCAAGTATTTTTTTCCAATACATAAATCTTAGTATCACTTTTAAGAGCACACGAAGACTGCATTATAAGCCTATTAAAAATGATACTAGGCGAAAAAAGACACTATAAAAAAGGTGAAAGGAAATTTGTTTTCCATGCTTGTAAGGAGTCATGTGTTACGTTAAGCTAATTCCATTGGATGTTGTCATATAATGACTCCTACTGTCCTGTGCTTTAGTAAAACCTCCAGTATGTGAGTGTTGAAGATATGCATAGCATACAGTGTTCTTCCAGTTATGCACTTTGTCGGCGGTGGTGGTGTTCGAGGGAATTTGGGGATCTTTGCACAGATGTATGAGAAAATAAACGTGATTTATCCTGAAAACATGCATGAAAATATCCTGCTCGATCTATTAAAAATGTTTTGATTTATTTTTTGATAACATTTTAATTACATGTAAACAAAGAAAATTCACAAAGGACACAAAAACAAAATGTTCAAATAGAAAGTTTACTGAACTCAATCAAAATATATATTTATTATTTAATTAAAACCAGATTTATTTTGCATCAGATCATTATCAAGCAAGTTTTTATATAACATTCTTATTTCCTTAATATTCAGTATCTCTAAGTAAAAGCAAAATAAATGTTGTCATATTGACAAAACATTTCTTTAATTGCAATAATTGTAAGCCATATTTATGCATGAAGGTGTAGTAAACCGGCGACCCTCCGTTACAAAGCACCGTCTGTACAGACTGAGCTACTACAGCCTAGATCCACTATACAGTTTATACAGAAATCAAATCAAATCGGGGGGGGGGGGGGGGGCAATGACCAATAAACCTAAATAAAGCTGAACTACGTGATGAAGAGATGTACCACCTAAAGTCCTAAACCTCATATGACACATTTTACAGTTGACATTTTAAATAGGGTACACTTCAGCTCTGCAGTCAGCATCAGATCAGGATCCATGGAGAGACAGAACTCTTCAGGGTGTGCCTCCTAGATTATCAGCCGGTGTTGTCGGCACTGGCACGGTCACTGGCACGAACAGATTTCTTTAGTATCAAGTGAACTGGAAAAAGAGGCTAAGAGAGAAAAGAGAGCAGGAGGTGAAAAAAACAAACACACTGTCACATTGAGCACAGAGCATTTACATTTAAATAAAAGTGATGATGATTTTTAACATCAAAAGGACATTCTTATATCAAAATAGGTAAACTCAAACATCACTTAATGCAAATCCAGTCTACAACACACACTAAGAAAAAGCCATTTGCAATTTGAGAAAAAACTAGCAGAAACTATCAAAGCATGTCCAGTGCAAAGTATTCATTTCAAAGATTGTAATGACCAAATGTGTTGCAGTTGCTGATTAAATAGAAAAATGTTAAGGAATGTTAAATGATGTTATATCCTAAAAATGGTTTGCATTCTTCATAATCAGTAAACCTGCCGATTTTAACCTGATGCATCCCCTAACCCTAACCCTAACACAAGTTTAGAAAAAGATTGTGCATTCTTGTTGTTCAAACACAGAATAAAGTCAAGTAACTGCCATTTTTGGAAACTGCTCATAAAATGTCACCTACTTATCTTCCTACAAACAATATGTTGCTGCAGGCCTTGAGGCCGACTGAATGAAAACAAAATGGTGTTATTTTTTGTATTCTTTACCTCGTTCTCTGATTATTGTGCCCCCATTTCGAACTCCTCTGGTTAAGGTTTTTTTTGGATTCCTGGGTTTTCAATCAGCTCTTTGGCAACATCGAAAGGCTTTTTCCATTCTTTTGCAAGGATGTTTTTCTTAATTTCTTCAGTCAACTTCTCTTTTGCTGAATTCCTCAGAACCTCTTTCAGCACATTGCCCTCCTCTATTATAATCAGTTTTTCATACAGAAATCTTTTGTTGAAACAGCATGAATCTTCATTCCTGCATTTGCATTTTTTAAACAATGCCAAGCCGAAAGCCACTAAAACAATTAGAAATAGAATCCCGCCACCGATAAGCTGAAGAAACAAAGAAAGAAAGATAGTTATAACACAACAGCATTACTTCAGATAGAACTGATGCTGATAAAGTAGATCCAGAGTGGAAGCACTTACCAGGGATGTGTATTTCAGTTCAGCTTTAAGAACTCTCTCGTCGAGCGTGATATTCGTCTTATCTTTGCAGGCTAACTTTGCCTGTTGTTCAGAGCCGTCATTCTTACAGCAAACATACCAGTCTCCATCGAGGAACAAAAAAGCAACCCACAGCAAGGCGACTAAAAATGCCCTAAAAAGGTGACGGAAATAAAAACAGCCAAGCTCGCAGAAGCATTTACAATTTGAGCAATAGTATCTACAGACGCTTTGGAAAGAACTGTCCGCCACCAGTACTAATACAAAAATGATAAAGGGTGGCAGAAGCATGTACAGGAAGCAGATCGAGGCTTGTGGTTCGCAGGTGCAGGTAAAATCCCTGTTGAGCAAAATAGTGTAGGTGAAGATAGATATGACCGCAGCGTAGGTGCTCAGCTTCTCACTGGCGATTTTTGTTGTAAGGCTCTGCATCTTTGATGTGCGGGTGGCATCAACTGACAATGATCACAGTTCTGCAGCGGGACATTTATATATACCCACAAAAAAAAGCATTTCCTGTTCGTTTTTACAAGTATAAATCATGCCATGAGTTAATCTTTTATTTTTATTTTTTCACTTTAAGATCCTTTTTTATTAGCATTCCACTATAGTTCTTCAAATCTTTATTCTTCCCCTTATTTCACCAATACTTTGGCTCCCCATAACTTCAGCTACAGAAACCATTAAAATATGAAACTATTCAGCCTTTTCAGGAATCGATTGAAACCTTCAACTTTTTAAAAATATTTTATACTTTTTGAAATATTCAGCTTTTTAAACTCTTTTTTTAACATGGAAGTCAATGGGAGATGCCTTCAAATCCTCTTTAACTACACCTTACGCCAAATGCTTCTCCTTCCACATACTTTCAGCTAGAGACTTCATTCCAACTGTAAGAGCTTTATCTCTCATTCAGATCAATGGAAACCTTTGATCTCTGGGCTCAAGTGCAGTTGTTATGATAACACCTCATTAGCTCAAACACCTGTGTGATGATGTCATAACTCCAACTGACGAGCTCAGAACGCCACCAAGCCATCACACTGTGGCCCTGAACAGCTGAGTGACATCATCTAATCAGAGCAGACACGCCCACAGACAGACTGGTACAAGCACACACACACACACACACACACACACACACACACACACACACACACACACACACACACACACACACACACACACACACACACACACACACATACACACACACACACACGCACACACACACACACACAGCGTGTGACAGGACAGCGCTGTGATTGGCTGGTGATTAGGTTTCGGGAGCCAGAGAGGAAATGGTAACTTTAGAATAGGGAACCTTTTCAGGTCAATTAGAGTCAAACTACTAGCTTATTGGTTATGAACAAGACTTCACTTTAAAATAGGGAACATGTTCTTAGATAGAAATACCTAATTTTAAGTTATTTAGACACAATTAACACTTATAGTTTCATGTATTGTTACATAAGAATAGATCATATTTGTTAAGTGTTATTATGGGAGAATTACTATTATTGTGGTACTACTGCCTTATTAGGCCCATATTGAGCAGAGCATATTAAGACCAAAACTCATGTACAACAACTTCCTTACTTGCAATAAATAAGCACTAATTAGAGGGTTATTGAGGACAAACTCTCAACTAATGGCTTATTACTTGTAGAATATGGTCCTGTAGAATAAGGCATTAATAAGTGTTTAATACTGTCTAATAAAGAGCCAATATACTGCTAATATGCATGTTAATGCACATTTAATTTAATTTAATTTCAAACCTTTATTTATCCAGATTGTCCCTTGAGATCATAGATCTCTTTTTCAAGGGAGACCTGCAGCAAATAGGTTCCACATGAAACATAAAACATCATAAAACAATAAAGGACATCATACAACATATTTACAAGCTACATTTACATACTTATCGACATTTACAAGTACCCATAGTTTCAAAGAGCATTTCCCTTGGACTAGCTTTAAAAACATGCAGAGGAATGAAATTGCTCAGTTTCAATTCTTGCTGAAGATTGTTCCAAGCAAGTGGAGCTGCGCACATTAAAGCTGTCTTACCTAAGACAGTCCATGCTCTTGGCACATCTAACAAGACTACATCATGCGATCTCAGACAATAGCTGCTTGCTACTCTCTGTGTTATCAGAGAGCAGATACAATACGGGAGTTTACCCAACATGGCTTTATAGATAAACATGTACCAGTGACTGAGCCTCCGTACAGTAAGTGATGGCAGACCTGCCTTGGCATACAGGGTACAGTGATGAGTAAGTGCTTTACAGTTAGTAACACATATCAGTGCACTGTGATAGGCGGCATCTAACTTGATCAGGTAATGGGCAGGTGCATTCAGATCAGATCACCATAGTCCAGCACAGGTCAAAAGGTCACAGAGACTTTTCCTGGCCTCAAGCGAGAAACAGGACTTGTTTCTGAAAAAGAAACCTAGTTGATGGTGAATTTGTGTACCTTAATATAAGCCCACTGCTCCTAGACTCCTGGTGCTAGGATGGGTTAAATGCAGAGGCCACATTTCACTGTGTGTGCTGTGTGCTCTGCATGTGTGACCATTAAAAAGGGTTTCATCCCTCCCCAATTCTATTCTATAAAGTGTTACCAAGTTTGGTAATATAGCACCTTTCAACACAAAGCAATTCAAAGTCCCTTACAAAAATGAAACACATTAAAGTTAAACATTATGCAAAATCCTCTTCTTCATGTCTCTTCTACATCAACATGTGTCCCCTCTTCTTCATGTCTCTTCTACATCAACATGTGTCCCCTCTTCTTCATGTCTCTTCTACATCAACATGTGTCCCCTCTTCTTCATGTCTCTTCTACATCAACATGTGTCCCCTCTTCTTCATGTCTCTTCTACATCAACATGTGTCCCCTCTTCTTCATGTCTCTTCTACATCAACATGTGTCCCCTCTTCTTCATGTCTCTTCTTCATCAACATGTGTCCCCTCTTCTTCATGTCTCTTCTACATCAACATGTGTCCCCTCTTCTTCATGTCTCTTCTACATCAACATGTGTCCCCTCTTCTTCATGTCTCTTCTACATCAACATGTGTCCCCTCTTCTTCATGTCTCTTCTACATCAACATGTGTCCCCTCTTCTTCATGTCTCTTCTACATCAACATGTGTCCCCTCTTCTTCATGTCTCTTCTACATCACCATGTGTCCCCTCTTCTTCATGTCTCTTCTACATCAACATGTGTCCCCTCTTCTTCATGTCTCTTCTACATCAACATGTGTCCCCTCTTCTTCATGTCTCTTCTACATCAACATGTGTCCCCTCTTCTCCATGTCTCTTCTACGTCACCATGTGTCCCCTCTTCTTCATGTCTCTTCTACATCACCATGTGTCCCCTCTTCTTCATGTCTCTTCGACATCAACATGTGTCCCCTCTTCTTCATGTCTCTTCTACATCAACATGTGTCCCCTCTTCTTCATGTCTCTTCTACATCAACATGTGTCCCCTCTTCTTCATGTCTCTTCTACATCAACATGTGTCCCCTCTTCTTCATGTCTCTCCTACATCAACATGTGTCCCCTCTTCTTCATGTCTCTTCTACATCAACATGTGTCCCCTCTGTGTAAAGAGACTCTGAGAGTTTCAGGAACAAAGATTCTCTCTCTTTTTGTCCTGATCCATTTATATAAAAACCAGTCTGAAAATGAGCTGATCAGATTTTGGCCACTTTATGATGTCATAACGGTTTTTTGTCTTGTGTAACCATTAGCCAATCACCAACCAAGGTAACTGGACTGATGTGATCCACTTTCTTAATGTTAGTGAGGACTCGAGCAGCAGCGTTTTGAATCAGCTGCAGTTTTCTAATAGATTTTTTAGTGAACAGACTTGTTTACTATATGAAGTAGATCTGAGGCCATGCAATGAAAAACATGATTGAAAAAGCCTGTTGGAATAATATCAAGGCAGCAGGAGGAGGATTTCAGAAGTTGTATAACGTCCTCTAGGTTTTTATCATTAATCAGATGGAATTGTGTCATGGTGTTTGAAGTGATTTTAAGTGAACACAGAGACAACACATCTGCTGTACCTGATACAGAGGCACTGACTGCTTGTCTGATTTTCTGAATTTTGTCAGTGAAGAAGGAGGCAAAATCATTGCAGGCCGTAGTGGATAGAAATTCAGAGGCTACTGGCACTGGGGGGTTTGTTAGTCTGTCGACGGTAGCAAACAAGGAACGTACATTGTTTTTGTTTTTGGCAATGATGTCAGAGAAGAAAGACTTTTATGCATTTTTCAATTCCAAATGATAAAAGCCAAGTCTCTCTTTATAGATTTCAAAATGGAGATTTGTTTTTCGCCACCTGCATTTAGCAGGTCATGGCCTTTCTGCATGGAGATATTTTCTTGCCAGACACTTCCTTTACCTTGGTGGGAGCAATGGCATCTATAACATTTTCCAGTCGTACTGGGAGCTGCTGACTTCACTTAAGCTCTGTAGTCAGCAACAGATCATGAATCCATGGAGAGACAGAACTCTTCCAGGTGTGCCTCCTCAATGATCGTCCAGTCTAGTCGGTACCGGCAGGAACAGATAGGATGCGTGTCAACTGGACTGGACAAAGAGGCTAAGAGAAAAGAGAGCAGGAGGTGAAAAACACACTAACAGCCTGTCTGGCACCATCGCCTGGTGCATTGAGCACAGTGCATTTACATGTGTTTAAATGACAGTGATGATGATGATATCTAACATAAAAAGGACATTCTTATATCAAAATAGGTCAACTCAAACATCACTTAAAGGTGGGGTAGGTAATTTTGGAGAAACCAGCTCGAGTGCGCGAGAATTTGAAAATACACATCCGGAAAAAATCTGCCACTTCCTTACAGGGCCCCTCCTCCAACACACACAAACGTGCACATGACCAATGAGGGCACAAGATAAGTTTGTGCACAGATGGAAGGCTGACAGGCAGGTAGGCCATCCAGTTATTTTAGCCGGGCCGGCTAAAATGATTGGTCGTGCTTTTTACAGTACTACGGCTTCCACAGATGAAATTTTTTTATGGATTATTTGTCAAAGCACTTAAAGGTGGGGTAGGTAAGTTTGAGAAACCGGCTCGAGATACACTTTTTGTTATATTCCATGGAATGCTCTTAACATCCCGATAGCAATGAATATCTTAAGTGCTTTGACAAAAAATCCATAACAAATTTTCATCTGTGGAAGCCGTAGTACTGTAAAAAGCACGACCAATCATTTTAGCCGGCCCGGCTGAAATAACTGGATGGCCTACCTGCCTGTCAGCCTTCTGTAAGAGTCGGGAGGAGCTGATAATTTATTCCGGCAAATTACTCAGACCTACTAATTAACCTAACCGAAGTTATTGAGTCTATGTAAGTTTACTGCTTGGCTCAGATCCACCAACGTCAGCAAGATCTCACCTCTATTAACTCCCCGAAGAACCAGGTTCAATTAACTGCTGTTTCAATTCAGACGACCCCCTAAATCTGTTTAAGCGATCCCGAAGGATTTTGATATCAGTTAATGAGGTGTGGCCCTACCTAAGTGTGAGTGTGGCAGTGTGCAATCTTACCTTTGAAGCAGGAGAGGAGAGCGCAGATGTCTTTTAAGTTGTCCCAATCCAAAAGGTGGGATCAGTTTATTTGAAGAAAAATAGGTCCAAACTAATACAGGGTTTTTACCTTCTCTTGTTACAACATTATAATCATACTAAACCTATCATGCTGTGATCATGTTCTAATATGAAACTTTAATTCACAGTTTTACATTTATTACCATAATTTGTAGCTTCAACTGCCCAATTCAGTTGTGACATTTAAAATCTCCCGATAGAATTTAGAGGCATTTCCTCATAAAAGACCGGTGATAATAAAAAGCACATTCAAACTTTCATTCACCAAATCAATTCACATCAATTCCATACCTTTTTTCCGACACAGATGGCGGGTACTAACATTCACAAACACATACCTATATCCCGCATGTATTCGGAGGAAGATCCTCACAGGTGGCGGTTACTAATACTCACAAACACATATCAATTCCTTCCACTCATTTAACCCAGAAATTCACTCCACTTTCAACAAAGAAATTCGAGAGATATTTACCAAGTTTTAGAGAACCTTACCGAGAGCAAAAACCCAGCTCTGAAGCTGTTCCTCTCTAACCCAGTGTTTTAAAGCTCAAAACAGGATAGAAAAACCTAAAGACACCTCCTCCATACCCATATTAGTGGAAACAGGGCATGGCCTCTGATGTAAAGAACTGGACCTGACCAGACATATGCTATGGCATAAGACACACCTTCCCATGTTTGTGTAAAAAGGACATGACCCCTACTCTGCAGGACTTGCAAAATATTATTCTCGGCTATGACATAACCACCTTTTGGGGCCTCAATGTATTTCTCCTTAAGTCAGGAGCCCCCCTCCCTGGGTACTGCTGTGAGGGGAGAGAGAAGAAACTGTCTCTCCTCTTATCAGTGAAACCCATAAACCATTATAGGCCTTACACACTCAATTTAACAAACCACTTGTGTTTTGTTTATACTGTAAATATAGAAAATCATAAAATATGAAGCATTTTCATTGCGGGTTATACAAGAATATAATTGATTATACTTGATTATAATTAACTTTCGTTTTAAGTATTCAACAATATGGAGATCGCAACACTTCCATCTGCGTTCGTGTGTGTTGGAGGAGGGGCTTTGTAAGGAAGTGGCAGATTTTTTCCGGTTGTGTATTTTCAAATTCTAGCGCACTCGAGCTGGTTTCTCCAAAATTACCTATTTTTTGTAACTAGTTAACATGTCAGAGCTTTTGCAGCGCACTAGTTAACTTGTAAGACTTTTAGCGTCACTAGTACGGTCAGAGGGCCACTAGTTCATCAAAAAGCTTACAAGTTGGGACTTTGGTGCTACAAGTGCTGCTCCTGGCGTAACTATAAGGCTTATGTGGTAACTAGTCCAACACACTCTCACTCCCTAAGCGTCCAGGAGCGACGCTTGGTCAGGGTCCCGTGGCGTTCAGTTGTGACGCGCCGAGGCTCCTTCAGCTTCATAAACGGACGCAAAGAGCTTTCAACTGATTGCAATGTATTCCCATCGGCGGCGGTATTTGACGCTTAGGGAAGCACGGCATTCGTTTGTGTCGGAGGCTGTTAAAGGCAATGTGTCCCCTCTGTGTAAAGAGACTCTGAAAGTTTCAGGAACAAAGATTCTCTCTCTTTTTGTCCTGATCCATTTATATAAAAACCTGTCTGAAAATGAGCTGATCAGATTTAAATAATAATAAAATTATAAAATGCAATAACGTGCTTTAACCAGTAGGTGTCCCTTTCTATCAGCTGTGCACCGTTATGGCGTAAATACAGCCTATCTACCAATTGGATCAAATATAAAAGTCAGCCGAATTAGTGTTGATACTGCAAGGAGACGTATTGTGTGAAAAGAAATGTAAGATGTTGTTTAATTGCTTATATATTTAAGATCCACGTCAAGTTTTCAGTTTTGGCGGCAGTTCCTGTTTGTCTAGAAGTCTTGTCATCAGGGCTCTATAAATAGAGTTAACTACGGCAGATATGTCATATATCGTGTATTACAATGCCGTTATGTGATGACCTCCAAAGAGAAAAGCAAGCACACTCGGAGTAATGTATTATTTAATTTTTTTATACAGTCTATGGTTGCTACAGAGGATTGTGGGTAATGTAATGTCTTCGGCCATCCAAAACTCATAGAAAACGACTTGTTTCTCAGAATTGAAGGGGAAAACGTGACAAAAGCATTGTACACACACTAAAATCTATCAATGTCGTTTAATTAACAAGGATACAGTAATCTGGTGTTTTTGAGTTGATGAGTAGTGGAGATATCACTGTCAAATCAATCGACAGTAAGGGGAATACTTACTTCCGGGTGTACAATTCTCCGTTATCCAATGGGAATGGACGCTCACATTGCCTTTAACAGCCTCCGACACAAACGAATGCCGTGCTTCCCTAAGCGTCAAATACCGCCGCCGATGGGAATACATTGCAATCAGTTGAAAGCTATTTGTGTCCGTTTATGAAGCTGAAGGAGCCTCGGAGCGTCACAACTGGACGCCACGGGACCCTGACCAAGCGTCGCTCCTGGACGCTTAGGGAGTGAGAGTGTGTTGACTAGTCGGACACAAGTGCCACTAGTTGCTGAAAAAGAGTGACTAGTGTAATGTTTTATTTAACTAGTAAAGCAGAGTGCCAAACTAGTTTGACCATATATCTAACAAGTGAAATCAAAGAGCCAACTAGTGTAGGCAGCTGCCGTCTGATATCAAGGATATGGAATAAATACTCAAATGGCTTGCCATAGCTCACACGCATGAGCTGTACTGATTAACTAAATGAGATATAATGTTATTGCGCTTTAGAGGTACTGGAAAATGGACTTTGTTACCTTTAGACAAAGCCAGGATACAGTATATTTCTAGTCTAATCTGGTAGTTAAGTGCTAACTAACCAGCTGTAGATTACAGTATTTAATGTAGATACAAAAAGGGCTTCTGTACTCTCATCTGTAACTCTCGACAAGAAAGACATTAAGTGAATTATTGAATTATGTTTTAAGGTTGCATAAGCATCCATTTCTCTTTATAGTTAACTCTTCCTCTGAGTTATGTCTTATTGATCACGTGTCTTTACCATGGTGTCACTTTAGACAATATTCCACTTTCTCATGAAGTCCTTCGAATCATTTTTAGCACACACTCATCACCGTAGCTGAAACGCTTGACAACAGCCTCCAGTTTTAGCTGGTGCGGTGGTCCCACATCGTGAACATCACCCTGATGATGTGACCTGCTTCACGTAAATAAAAAGCCTCCACCACACACAGACTGTCAAATGCTAATGATGAGCAGGAAATGACAAAACTGTTACCACATTGCTTCTAAATGAAGACCGAACACACCAATTCTCATGTCTTGCTTACGTCCATTCTGCTGACTCATGCATTTCCACTGTCAGACCACATCCTTCAACTGCAACACATAAATACCAATGTTTGCTTTGCTTCAAGATAATGTTGAAGAGCATTCACCGTCACATCAGAGAGAGATAAGAAAAATGTTGTGCCCAATGGATTTCATTGTTTTTATCTCTTGTGTGGTCCTCCTCATTGTCCAATCATGTGAGTAAAACACTCTTTGTATTGCAGGCATTTACTTTGTGATATCTACCTCACTCATGTGAGCATGCAGAATGCATAGTCATGCTTTACTTTCAATATTACAGTGCAGCTGAGGCAGAGTGTTACAATTTATTTGGTTTACCATTTATTGATTCATTTCTATACTTTTTTCAAAATGATTGAACTGTTATTATTGAATTATTGTTCTGTTTAAGGTCATGGTTCTGAGATTATTGGTGGGAAAGAAGTGGCTCCCCACTCGCTGCCTTTCATGGCTCTGATGCAGCCTACGTACTGTGGAGGGACCCTGATCCATCCAAAATGGGTCCTGACTGCTGCCCACTGTAAGTAAGAGCATGATACAAACATTCCTACTGTATGCACTAAAACTAATGTATAACCTATACTGGTGATACATGTTTTATATAATATTATAATTATTTTCATCTGAATGAAGAAATTATTTTGCATTTTGGTAAAACAGTAAAGTTAACCTGAAATACTATTCATGGTAAAAAGATAACATCAAAATAAAACTACTGTTTGCACTGGGGTTCATTTTCCATTTGTAATAGCAGCTCTTGAACACCCACAAATAACAGACACATGAGTCCGACATAGACTTAAAAAATGTACTTCAGGACAGAGACTGAAACACTTGCAGAGTAGGATTGCCCAAGTATTGGATACAAATCAGATTTATAAAAGCGAAATTCTGCCTGTATGAATTTAACGCTACTGAAGACACATTTTAACATTTATTGTAAACTCTGTTTTCTTCTCCCTCAGCATTAAGAAAGTGATTCTGGGAGTGCACTCCATTAAAGGAAAGGAAAAAGATTCCAGGCAGGTCCGCAAGGTGAAGAGTTTTCCTCATCCCAGCTATGATGAAATAACGTTGATCAATGACCTCATGCTGCTCAAGGTAAGTTGTAAACACAAGTAACCAAGTTGAAGCAAAGGTGCAACAATCTGCAATCTAGGAAACAGTTGAAGATGATTCAGGCACATATTTGTTTGATCTTAATATACGCTTTTTGGTTTGGTAAGGCAGGAGAGAATGTTATCTGTTTATGTTCTTTAAATGTCCCAAATCAAGTCAAAGTGAATGGAATTAACTGGCATCCACTATGATTGTAATGATGATTGACGATTATAACTTGAAGGAAGTACATTTAGTGAAAGTTTCATCATTTTCAAGTATTAATAAGCTGCTATAAGTACAATCTATGCATGACACCAACATAGGGAAATGGTACAAAACATCAATGAAGCATTCATTTCACAACAAGCCTTACATTTCTCAAAGACAACATACAGCTGGTCAGCATCAAATTTCTCTTTTTTTATTATATCAGCTTGACAAACCGGTGATGCAAACCAAGACGGTGAAATGTCTCCCGTTGGGGGACACCAACAAATATCCAGCAGCTGGCACCAGCTGTCTGGTGGCTGGATGGGGAATAACAAACGACAACGCCACGACTCTTTCAGATGTCCTGAGGTCTGTCCATGTGACCGTGATCGATAGAAAGAAGTGCAACTCTCCTAAGAATTACAACGGGAAGCCTGTTATCACCAGCGGGCAGATATGTGCTGGTTCAGTCGTTGACGTGGTGGCTGATACCTGTGCGGTGAGTGCATTTTGATTCTTTTGTAAAGGAAATAAACTGCCTGTCACCCCATAAATCATGCGTATGTATGTGTCTTAATATGCAATGTTGTATATTTATTATCTCTCCAGGGGGATTCAGGAGGCCCACTGTTGTGCAATGGAGCCCTGGTTGGTGTCACTTCTTTTTGGAATGAGTGACAAGTGTGTACTGTTTTCTCTCAAAAAAACAAATCATCTGGATCAAGAAGACAATGAAAAAGTCTGAAATATAGCCAGCCCAGTTCGTTAACGTCTGTTTATGTGCTAATATTATGCTACAGTACATTCACTTTATCCTGCTTACTGTATAAGGAAGAAATGTACATGATATGTTTTCTTGAGTGATTTTTCTAAATCTATATATAAAAGCGCTATATTTTCTTAAGGTGAAAAAAGCAAACCTCCAAAGCAATCCGCCAACAGGACAGAGGCACCACTCTTTGCATCAGAAGCTTAAATATACTATAACTCAAGTCGTATGGATATATTTTATAATTAGTTTGATTCTCAGGTATGCTACTTTTTTTCCTCGTCATTATAACTGCATGAAAACCCAAAACCAATGACATTTTATTCTGAGACATCCATATCTCTTTGTTTCTTATTTGTGCTTTTGTATTACTATTAGAATAGGTTCCCATGACAGAAGCTTCTGTAGTTTCACACATTGATGGCATCAAAGATTTGTGTTTCAGTTCTCTGGTCCTGTGAGCTCTGTGTCTAAATAAAAAAAATGTTGATGTTTCAGTAAACATGACAGCGCATGTTGGTGTTGTTCTCTCTTGCTGCTCTTGAGGTTGTCTGTCATAATGCCGAAACGCTTCCTGCATGAGACAATTACAGTAATATCAATGCAGAGAATATGAAGTTCTTAACTATAAAGAAAAAAAAAGCTCTGCTGATGGTGCACTTACTTAGACCACACCACAAGAGACAAATTCACACGGTATATCTTAAGACCCCCACAGGAAACGTGCAAAGAAAGGGCGCATGAGTCTTGCAACATGCCTTCATTCAAATGCAGTGAACACATAATAAATATGTCCACATCCAGCAAAAGGAAATATTTGCTCAAATCAAAGTGTGCAGTCATATTTTGAAAGGATTGATCATCAGCTTTCTTATCTTAAACACTGTTGTTCTCTTTTATTGCTGTGGGCTGAAAGCATTATGTGCTCCCCTAAATTCTTGTGGGTTTCACACACAAATCAGCTTAGCCTAATAACATCTGAGTCATACACCCGGCCGTTATGACCTACGAATGACTGTTAATGTTGCACTGATGCTCAGTTTTCATCACCAGGTGGTGCTCTCTACTGCATTTAGTGATGCAGTCATGCTAGTCTTTACAACAATTCAGTGTAAATGGTTACATCTAGTATCTAACTTACAACTGATACAAAACTGATGCAAAAGGTTAATTGCAATACACATCTGTGGTTGCATTTAATACAACCACACCAGGCACGTGCACACATAGACATCAAAGTGGGCTTGAGCCCTTGCCCTTTTTCTTCCTCCAGAGAAAGTGCCCTTTTTTCCCCTTTTTTTTTTTTTTTTTTTAAATAAATTAATATATATCTACTGCTGTTTGCGCACAGTTTCCCTTTCCAAAAATATATAACGTCCTCACAACCACCACATTGATATGCAAATTAGGCGTTAACTAGGCCTAATTAAAATGAGCTAATTTGCATGCAGTTACCAAGGCATTGCAGGTGAAAAGGATAAAAACATAGCACCTCACAACTTCCTCAGATAGTTACTTACATCAAGTCAGTATTTAAATATGCAGATTAGCTTTAAATCTATAGATGAATTCAGACATGGTAGTAAAACGAACACCATTTATTTGTGTTTTTTTGAAGTTTTCTTTCCATTAGAGTGAAAGAAAACATGGAAGCAAAATAGACCAAAATAACTAAATGTACAAGTACATGAAAAAACGATATTTTTGCCTGTAATGTCCTTAAACAGTAACTTCATAATTTTGATTGTTGGCTGCTCATTTAATAATTATTCATTTTAGTTTTTTGTCTGCTCTTGTGTGTAGTGAATACTAAAGAAGACCATTGTCTCTGTGTTAGCTGATTATTTTGTAGAATTCTGTTGAGTATTAAACAATTGCGTGAGTGTGAGGGTATTAAAATTAATTGGTCAGTAACAGAGTATTTTTGTTGGGTAATCTATGGTAGGGCTAACCAGGGACGTGCACAGACATTTGGAGGGGCTATTGCTCTAAACTGGAAAAAGGGCCTCCCCCTGAAAAAAAATATAAGACCAAAACGATTATTACATTAACTAATTTGAACAGTAATTCACATCATCATCTCATTACAAAATAAGCTAAGGCAACTACTTGCATTCGGTGACTTGATTTTTCAAATGAAAACCAGGGACATTTTTTGTTTTGCGGTCCATATCTCATTAAAATATCTAATGTTAGTAACTATTAAAGAGAAAATGGGGACAATTCAATGTAGTTTGAGCATTGTAACTGCTGTGCAGACATACTGATAAAATAGGGCTTCTATAATTAACCTTAAATAAACTCACTATTTAATGAAACCAGTTCAATATGCATTATTCTTATTCTTATCATTCTTTATGAGCGCAGTAACGGTAAGGTATCTAATTACTTATTTATTTAGTATTCCATAACTTCATAACAGAGATGGTCAAACTGAAGTAGAGACATGGCAGAAATCCTACAATGAAGCGGGACAGTGAAGTGTTCTCCTGAGAGAGGGCGATCAAGAGAAGAGAGAGAGGGTGAGGGAGTTTACAGATGGAAAGACACAGAAAGACAGAAGCACAATAACAAGTATATTTAGGTGTTTTTTTGTAAATAACCGACGGTGTCAAGAGGAAGTAAAGTCCCTGCCATTAGAAAACTCAAAATCCATTTTCCAAAATCCGACACTAGAGGTGGTCTTAATGCACCGGCACCAATACAGTAGCCAATAATACATATTATATATATATAATACGTAACATGTGTAATCACACACTTAGCGATATAGAACATAATTAATAAAAACGTAGGCCACCTGGTTTAAAACGCTTGTGTGGTCATACTGTGGAATGAGTTCACACTGAAACGAGTTCTTCATTCAAAATTTCGCGGGCAATTACAAGAAGAAGGAGAAGAAGTAGAAGTAATTGATTGATTGATTGATTGAAAAGTTTATTAACAGCTTGTATATTGGGTACAGTACAGTACAGCTCAAAACATACAATTGTTAAGGGGATGCAGACCAGAGAAAGACTTTCGTCTTGTTTACATCAGGGTCCCCCATTTCCAATTCATCATATCATTTAAGACATATAAGACATATTTGACATACAGATGGCTTATTTACAATTTACATACAGGTGGTTTTTTACATACAGATGGCTTATTTACAATTTTCATTTTAGATTTCGTTCTAATACATCCTAACCGGACATTTAAGACATACCAAGTCTACAGATATACAGTTAGTAACAGAGTCTAAAATGCGAGTATATACATAGATGGGGGGGGGAAGCTGTCCATTGTACGACAGGTTGAGATTTGTACCATTACCGGGGGCCAGTTTTGCAATGCTTTCCCCCGAAGGTGCTCTTTAAGAGAGGTTTTGAAGGTAAGTATAGTTTTACTTTCCTTTACAGTTGTGGGAAGAGCGTTCCACCTTGATGTGGCATAATTGCGATATGTGTATTCCCCTTTTTTTGTGCCAAATCTGGGTTTTACATGATTTGTGGAGCTCCCTCTGGTGTTATGATCATGGTATTCCTTGACCTTTGGGAAGAATTTTGACATGTACATGGGTACCATAGAGGTGTAGTGGATCTTGTAGACCAGGCCCATTGCAAGTAGCTGTACTCTGTCGTCTACTCTAAGCCATCCTAGGTTGTCAAAGTGGGCAGAGGTGAGGTGGGTTCTAGATGAAAGGTCAAGCAGTAGTCTGACCAGTTTATTTTGCGATGTTTGAAGTTTTATTTTTAGCGCCTTGGAGGTGCTATGGTACCATGACGTGCAAGCATAGTCATAGTACCCTTGAATGAGTGCTCCTGCCAGAGTTTTCAGGGTGTTTTTGTTTACCAGAGAGGAGATCCGGTATAGGAATCTAGTTCTTTGATTGACTTTTTTTATTACATTGGATGCCATTTTGTCACAGGAGAGGTTTGCCTCAAGAATAGATCCTAGGTATGTAATTTCCTTCTTACTTGTGACAATAATGTCACCCACTGCAACTGAGAAGTCGTCGGATTTGCTGAGATTATGTTTCGAACCGAAGAGAATGGACTCTGTTTTACCCAGGTGTAATGATAATTTATTATCGGCGAGCCAGGTGCAGATTCTGCCGAGCTCGGAGCTGAGGGTTTTTTCAACCTGCAATCTGCTCCTGTCAGAGACCAGCAGGGCTGAGTCGTCCGCGAACAGGAACAAGTTGCAGTCACATGCTGATGACATGTCATTTGCATAAATTAGGAACAGTAACGGACCTAATATGCTTCCTTGTGGAACACCACAGCTCACTGGGAGGGGGGGGGGACAGAGTACCGTTTACCTCCACCATCTGTTCTCTCCCCCTCCAGGTAGGATTGCATCCAGCTCAAAAGAAGTAGAAGAATGAAGCTGGTGTGTTTCCCGCAGCGAGACACTACAATACTAATTGTAGGCTTATCATGTTGATTCGACCACAACAGAAAGAAAAAAAAAACCTCTCGCTCTCTCCAGAGGGGCAGGTCAGCCAAAAAGGGCAAACGGGCCGTTGCCCGGGCAACATTAGCCCGTACCTGTGCACGTCCCTGGGGCTAACCCATACAGTAGTGGGGCTCAAGTCAGTATTTGCAATGTAATTACATACACGCTATATCGCCCCCCTTGACAGTGAAACGCCACGCGTGAGGTTTAGATTATTTCCCTGTCTCAATCAAAATGGAACTGTATGAAATAAAACGGCACATTTGTCTTGAAGTAAATAAAAAGGGATCACTGTGAACGTGACGTATGATACATTGAAGATCCAATGGGGATACTGAATGGCGGTTCCGATTGATCTCAATCAGTAATGCATGACGCAGACCCAACGTTTCGTTGCTCTGATTGGCTGTAGGTCTATTCAAATTGCATTCGGAGGCATTTTGATCTGACCGCGGCCGCGCTGATATTATAACGCCAGAGAATTTCCACACCTTTAGTGTATAAAACTCGCCCACTACTTACACTATTCCTTGCACCCCTCTTCTAGCATAAGCCCGAATGGTCTCAACCATATTGCATCAGCAACGTGCACTTCTTACAGCAGGATCAGTTTGTGTGTTGTGGACACGACCAGTGGCGTTTTTATATGTACAAAAGTGGTGGGGCACAAAAAACTTAGATGTCTATATATAAGCTTCTGCAGTGACGTGCAGTAAGGTTCATGGCTGGTGAGGCACTGGCACTGACTCTTCAGGTTTACAAATATTATATTTTGACCTAAACCAAAATATAATATTATTTTCAAAAGCTTTTTTTGTCTGATGCTTTGATTAATTTTAAACAGACAGTTCAACAAAAGGATACCCAAAAAATGTAATTTTATCATTTAAATATTGAATTGTTCTCTCTTAGTAAGATCCCATTTTCAATAAAATTGCGGTCCTACCTTGACTTGAAGATGAAGTCCATTTGCCTATCCTTCTGGACAAAAGTCTCCTCTTCATACACCACACTTTACGCGACACACGTACTTACAGCCAATCAGCTCTGAAATATGTGAGACGACGTATGGTGGGGATGGCAGCTCAGTGCCCCTATGGTCATTATTTTTTTGCCACACACACAATAGGAAAATACTCTGAGCATGCGCAGTGTAGTTTTTACAGTCACCGTTCACTTAGACAGTGAGAGGGAGGGGCATGATCAGGTTTTGTCCCACATGGCTCTAAACAGCTCAATAGGCACACACTGTAGACACTAATTAGAACACAGACTAAAACAGCAATGTACAGACGAATCAGATTAAACATGATCTTAAAATATATTTAATTTTTTTTTTGCATTTTTTGTAATCATTTGTAATACTTTCTGCTGACACTAGGTGGGGCTGTGCCTGCCCCTAATGACCAGTCGCCACTGGACACGTCCCATATATTTTCGCAAGCCGTGTTCACAACATTTTGCTTATTATTCAATTTGCTTACTTTAACATAATTTTTCATGGTGGGGCTAAGCCATTTCTTGGTATGGCTGTAGCCTACCCCAGCCATACCCTGGCGCCGCCACTGAGTGTATCGGAGTGCCAAATTTGAATCAGTATGATTTTTCATTTGAGCAAATTTGGCTATGGAAATATTCAAGCTATAACGTTCAAGATATTCAATGTGCCTGGAAAAAGTAGGCCTATGGTATTAAGGGGGATCCCAGAGGTTGTTTTTTGTAGGTTGCCTTTATCTGTTCAGTCGCTTGAAATACTTTTTGTATGCTGGTTATGCAAAAAAAGACAGTTCCTCTCCTAGTTCAATACATATTAGGCTAAATCAGTCTCTTTAGTCATGAACAAAAACATCAACATATTTCAACTAAGGTGAAGAGGAGTGATAGAGTGTATTATGTACCAAGAATCAGTCTGCAATTTACATAGAGTTGACAATTACATGTTGAACCTCATGGAACAAGTCCATAAAAAAAAAAAAAAAAAAAAAAAAAAGGGCTAATTGAGTATAGTGCTGAAAAGCTTTGAATCCATTCTCTTCATTGTTCAGCCATAATATTCTTTGGACAATTACTGAGTTTAGCCTTGACCTGCTTGAATACAGAATAAAAATACTTACATGATAAGCATTAACTGTTAAGAGTTCTTGATTGGAAATTTGAACAAAAAGTTGAATGTAATCATATTGCTTTCAAAGATTTAGTGTGATCAATATTTCTGGGAAAAAAAAAAGTTCATGACATTGAATAGACCTGGAAATGTTCAAACTCAATAATTTGAGAACTTCAATTAAGTAGTTCGGAAACATTTTTTTTTATTGGCCACATACAATCTGAAATGCAAAGAGAACCAAGAATAAAAAACAAATTCAGATTGAAGAAACCAGTCAGCTAAATGGATCCATTCCTGTTGGGAGAACAACGTTTAATATAGCCGTTCAGAATAAATGTATATTGCAATACGAAACCCTTACCTTCAGGAATTCACATCTGTGATGGTAAATGGCCCAATGACTGCTTTTTGCACCATTCCATGTTTCTCTGCAAACATATATATTTTAGTACAAGTCAACCAAACAAGTGTAATACAGCAGAAGTTGTGTACATACCCGACGCAACACTCCTCTGCCTCCTTGACTTGCATTTCGATTCACAGCAGTCACAAAGACTGCTCTGGGCCAAGTTGTCCAGCAACTCCCAACTGAGTTCATGAAGATTGGATGAAAAGATAATTAAAATGCATCTCAACTCTTCCAAATAAAGATTCCACAAAGTTTGAATAGTTATGAATGGGATCCATCTGTATCTTCAGTAGACTGGGCTTAAGCTGAATAAGTCATCTCATGTAAAACAAATTAACCTACAATTCAAATATATTAAAAGTAATATTTTTACCCATGCCCTTCGACAAAGTGGCAGGCTTTCTTAGTGCTGTCAAGACCATTGGGATCCCAAGCCAAAAGTTTGCAGTGGATAAAGACCTGTTGAGTAGAGGGAAAATATAGGCGTCATGGCATAAATTAATCTCAGTTTCCAAAATAAAGCCTTGAATCTGAAAAAAAATGTAAAGGCCAATTTACCTCTTCTCCCATAGCAAACGTAAAGGTCTGAAGTGATAGGCGGATCTCCGATGACTTTTGCCTTGGTTCAAACTTTGATCGTGACGACACACTTTCCAAAAGACATCTGTTGGGTTAAAGAAAATGTATTAGCATTACTACCAGGTTTCGACCAAAATACGTTTTTTTTAAATCAATGCTCATTGCCATGAGTACCCTTTATTGGAGATTATAGGGTACATGGTGCTTTCAGGGTAAAGCTCTCGTGTGGTAGCTGCTACACATTCCTCAAGAAGCAGCAGCAAGGGCTGATGGGTCTCCTGCACCACACTAGCCATGATGGGGATGATGGAGCCCAGAGGAAAGCGTGTAGATTCAGCAGGGCCTGAGAAGTCGTCTAGGGCAGTAAACAGGAGAAGAGTCAGTAAGTTACAAAAGTCAGGGAGAGCTGCCGTTAGTAGAGAGTTTCTCATGTTGTTACCCACCATTCATGAGGCCAATGTTAAAACTGCAGATCTCCTAGACCAGTGGTTCTCAACTGGTGGGGTCGCGACCCAAAAGTGGGTCGCGGACCCGTTTCGAGTGGGTCGCGGATGTGTGAGTGAAGAAAAAGAATTGGAAAAAAAAAAAAATTGGAATTTTTTTTTTTTTTTTGGAAAAAGTCAAACTTTTATTTTGAAGGCCCGATTTTCTTCTCAGAGTGTACCAGAATGCGTAGTTTATGTTAGTATTTCTAAAAATCTCCTGGGGGAAAATCCCCCCAGACCCCCCTGCTGGGGTTGGGTTTCAGCATGTGTGCCTTTTTATATAGTTCAGCTTTAATTCCATCATCTCATTAAACCTTTTTTAAAAGCATACTTTAGTTCTGTGAAGGGATATAAGGGATATATGCACTGTACTTCACTTTTATTAATATTGTATGCTCAAAAGCGTATATATATATTACAGCACGATTTTTTGTTGAATAGATTTGAGTGCTTCAAAATGTTGGGTCGCGATGTATTGACCAAGTAAAAAGTGGGTCCCGAGGCCTGACCAGTTGAGAACCACTGTCCTAGACTGTAGGTTTTAAACACCGGGTCATAGATCGCAGCATACCAGTCTTTGGGCCTGCACAAAATAAAGCAGAATGATACAGAAAATGCTGCAAAGTTGTTTACTCACATTTGCTTTAAGCTCATTTAGTGGGAATGCTGATAGCGCATTCCAACTACTTGTTCTACGGACCAATTCTTTATTATTATTCCGCCAGGTTATTTGCTGCTCTTCTGCTCCCACATCGCAGGAACTCTCCGTTGAAACAAAACGTTCAGCTCGGTCGGGAATCGATTGCCATTACTTTTCTCATTCATAATTCCCGAGATACATCCCATAATTCATCACATTTTTAACATGGAAGTCAATGGAGAAACTATTCAGACTTGAAAAATCATCATGCCACTTCAACTGCTCCTTCATACTTTCACTCAGAAACCTCATTCCAACTTTAAAATGTTACACATGAAAACATCTCGTATCTTGAAAAATGAAAAATAATTAAACAAAATGCATGAGGGCATGAAGTGACAAACTTTCAACATGTCTCCATTAAAGCCCATTGTAAATTCAAGCTCATCTTTCCTCACAGCAGCAGCCGCACACCTTTAGTTAATCTGCCCAAAATGCCACATTATTGACCCGAAAGTACACAAAAAGCACACTTCAGATGCTAAGGGTTCTTGAGATGCTTCACGTGTTGAAATTTCACACCGATATCTGTTACGGTTCTTCAACAAAACGTTCACATGTAAGAGGTTTATCCCTCATTCAGTACAATGGAAAGGCTCTCCTCTCACTGATTACTGCACATCACCATGGAAACCTTTGATCTCTGGGCTCAAGGACAGGTGTTTCATAACGTTGTTAGCTCAAAACATAAACACCTGTGTGACGGAACATGATGATGTCATAACTCCAATTGACATGCTCAGAACGCCACCAAACATCACATGATGGTTAACACTGTGGCCCTGAACAGCTCTACATCAAATCTGATGTTGGGTAATGTGGTGTTACTATGGCAACGCATCCCTCACCATAAAATACGATGTCACTGTAACTCCAATGGACACGGTCCAATCGTCCCCCAATCTTCAGTTGTATATCACCGGTCCATGGCTCAACAGCTCTATGTCAAATCTGAGATCTCACCATATGTCGTTTCCATGGAAACGCATCCCTCGCCATAAAACACGATGTTGTCGTAACCGATATGAAAATGGCCAAAACACCAGACTTCAGGTGACAGTTAATGGTCCAGCCCTCAACATGTCTTTGTACCATTAGTGAATTTTCCTCAAAATCTGTTGCCATGGCAACGCATCCCTTGCAATAAAACACGATATTGCTATAACTCCTATGAAAATTGTCAAAAAGTGCTAAAACTTCACATGTGTGGTAACAGTCCAGCCATGAAGACATCTACGGGACAGTTGATAGATTTTTACAAATGCCGTTGCCATGGCAACACAATGCTCGCCATGAAACATGGTTCTCAACTTCAGTGAAAATGCTCCAAACTTCACAGGTTTGGTAACGATGAAGCATTCCACATATCTAAGCGTATTATGGGGTGTCATCAAATACCGTTGCCATGGTGACAGATCATTCGCCATAAAGTTAGTTCAATAGTTTGCAGTTCAAATATTCTGCTGCTTTTCCACTTTCTTTTCTTATCACACATTCAAGCCCCCAGTGTTCATGTATCATTTCAATCTAAATTCTTCACTTTCTTCTTACACATTACATTTCAGCATAGCAATTCAGCGTCAGCTTTTTAGCATAAAGTATTCCCACTAGCAATTTCTTCAGGAATTGCATTCTCTAGTTATGAACCGTTACTCCTATGCTAAAAGACAGTCCAAAATAAGTAGACATTAACTACTTCCTCCAAAATGCAAAACACTAGAGTGAACTTAAATGTATGATGTTCAATATGGGAAAAACTCAATTGACAATGAATTGGGAAAAACACAATGTACCTTAGGGCAGTGGTTCCCAAACTGTGTGCCGCGGCACACTGGTGTGCCGTGAGGCAAGTCCGGGTGTGCCGTGGGATTTTGTGACAACCATACGTTATTATTGCAATATACAACTACACAAAAATAATTATTTTTTAATTTACTATATCAGTATGCACTCATTTCATAATACAGAGGCAAACTCTATACCTAAAAACAATTCTTTTTAAAAAAAATCCTCACGGAACCCCATATTTCGCAGGTAACGCAGTTGCAGGTGGGAATTATACGACCGTGACACATCGAAGGCTGAAGGACAACATTAAAACAGAGAAACACGCAAGAGGGAAAATGGAGCGCTTTCTTTTGCGGAGCAAACCACCAACCACCAGTGCAGACTGCCGACAACCCACCACCAAAAGAGGAAAGAAACTGTCAGCAGACAGTATCATGACAGTTACCTGTCTTATGGCTTCAGTTGGACCGGGGATGTCAACAATCCTCAGCCCGAGTGCGTCGTCTGTCGGGAGAAGTTAGCTAATGCGAACATGGTTCCAAGCAAGCTGAAGAGGCACTTGGAAACCAAACATCCCTTCCATGTTCAGAGAAACTTGGCCTACTTCAAAAGAGCGCGGGATCTGAACCAGAGGCAGCAAGACCGTTTGTTGGATTGTGTGAAAGTGTCTGAAAAGGCAATGGAGGCTAGTTACATGCTAGCGGAGCTCATTGCAAAGCAGAAGAAACCTCACACAATAGCGGAGACACTCATCCTCCCCGCTTGCAAAAAAATTGTAGGTATCATGCTGGGTCCAGATGCTGCAAATGAGCTATCCAAAGTGCCGTCGTCTGATAATACAATCAAAAGAAGAATCGACGACATGTCAGAAGACATTGAGCTACATTTTACAGAGAAACTGCAGGCGAGCGGCAGATTTTCCCTACAAATAGACGAATCTACTGACATAAGTGGGGCTGCCCAACTTCTGGCAAACGTCAGATATGTTGATGCTGACTCTATCAAAGAGACGTTTTTCTTCTGCAAAGAAATGGAAAGCCATACTACGGGACAAGAAATATTCAGGGTAACTAATAACTATTTAAAAGGGCCACCAAGGATTAAAAAAATCTGCGCGCCCCGACAGGCACATGTATCTCACTAATTTGTAAGTCAGCAAAAATATTTACAATAGCACATGTTTCAATGCTGATTGCTGAAACGTTACATTTATAATTTCTGAAATATTTCGTTAATAAATATTTAATGAGTAATATAGTTGTCTTTGTCACATTTTATTTGGCATTAGTAAATAATTATGCACATTTACAGATATTTTACATGATATGAGTGATAACACGTGTTATAAGGGCTATTTTGCACAATAGGTGTGCCTTGAGATTTTTACTTGTCGTTTGGTGTGCCTTGGGCACAAAAAGTTTGGGAACCACTGCCTTAGGGATTGCTCTCAGTAAATGGGTGCATTTGTTGAGAATACTTCAAGAGATAAAGCTAATTTGGGAATAGAACAGAAACAGGCTGTAGATTCCCTAAATCAGTCTCCCATTCATTGTCTATATAGCAGCTTCAGACTTTATACCTGATGACATCACAAGTTTGAGACGGACTTCCATGGTTGGTGGCTTTGAGAGGGAGAAGCTTATTATCAAATTGAACTTTCCCAGGCCATGAAAATGCCACAATGGAAATGTTAGATAAGGGTGGTGTCACCCTTTAGCAACTTGTGTTGTAGTTGGTATGAACACTAACCTCTCATATGCACAGACAACTGGGTGAGTGAAGGCCAAATTGTAAGAATCTGCAGAAGCAACGTAGGTCAGATCATTGCTGTACACCAGTGCATCCCCGGTAACCTGTTAGAGAGACAAAGATCCCCCTGAGAGAGCTGCAGGAAATATAGCAGACTCACAGCTTGCAGGTTTAAAATATATATACACATACCAGTCTCCTAAAGTTACAGTCAGTGAGATCCACATAGAAGTAGGCCTCTCCTGCTGAGAAGCTGGTTGGGAAACAGCTACCCAGACGGAGAAGCGACGTGTCGGCCTGGGGTCGGCTTTCTGTCCACATCAGCGTCACAAAATCTGGCCCACAGTCCACTTTAATGTCTGCAACACAAATAAATTAAGTTTAGACTCAACTATTTGAGTCAAGGATAATAACATGACTTTAATTGTTTCCAGTCTTACCTGCATATACCGCCACGGCAGCTGCCAGGCTCAGAAGCAGTGCACCTTGACAAAATGAAACCATCATGACTGAATGCTTGCTACTGACACAGTGCATGTTCTTATACCTTGTTCCTGAGAGGCATTAATCAAGATAACGTCTTTCACCTGGTGCCTGTCAACAGTCCCAGCTGCAGCAGCTAGCACACTGATTACAGCATGGGGAGCATCCAATCACATTAGTCCTTACACCCAATTCATTTGTATTCAGCTTCATCAGCAGCACAAAATCACCATTTGTTAATCAATTTATTATCCTGTATGACTACATGAAATTCTTATTTAAAACACTTTAAGGATGATAGTGCATGGCTTGTCTTACTGATGTTTTGATTTAGTTTTGCTGTTATATATATCAACATTAATATATGTATACGCTGGGATTCTTTGTTCAACTTCAAGTCATGCAAGAAATAGTTTTCTTTGAGAATTAAAAGGTGAGTCATTTCTAAACAAATGATAATTTGGGGGAAGGTAGTATTCCTTTATCAGATGTCCTGTCCTATTCAAATATGTTATTTGTATATCTTTGACCTAATGGAAACTCAAGGTAAGGGAAAAGGTACATTTTTCAGTTCATTCAAGTTGTATTCAGTGTGAGAAAATATCCACACACACCTGAATATTAGTTGTGTTGCTATGATGTCCTCTTTTAACTGCATAAACACGTGCCATGCAGGCCATCCCTATTGATTTTATATTCATGGCCAGAAAGTATGTAAACTATGCTACATTCAACTGCAGGCATTAGTGCCCAGAAAAGAAGATCAGATCAGAATTGTCTTTTCAAATCAGGCTCAACATAAATAATTGCCATAGTTGTAATACCAGACAGATCACCAATAACTTTTAAATCTGGTGGTGTATGTAATTTCAGAATTTATATCATGTGCAGAGCTCACTGTAAAATGGAAAGTGAAAGAAAAATTCAGCGGCTATACTCCAACTCACATGGCCATTAAAGGTTACATTATAATTGACAGTATCTTTCAATGACAAAAGTCACACATAATTAGTAAAATTCTACTGATAGGACAGATGGACACAGTTGAGGACAGTAGGACCTTCATATGAAGTAAAGATACTCGTTTATACTCCACAGGAGTTAACAGTTTTATTTATACAGAGATTATAGACAACTTTAATCTGCATATGGATGTCGTCCACCTGGGCCCTCTGTTCAGTCTCCCCAATCTTAGACTGGACTTCCTGTTGAGAAAATGTTTAGCAACGTTAGTCTTATGGCAAGTTTTGAAAAAACTTCAAGACAAATACCATAAATAAATAAATACTCATTAACCTTGGTCAGCAATGGAAACATCTGATGCATTGTGGGCATTTTGTTGCGATGGATCCATTATGATCAGGGGTCCCAACACAGAAGTGTGCATGAAGCCGTTGGATTCTGAGGTGGAAAAAAACAACAATAACTTCATAATGAAAAAGACTATACACTATATAATAAAAGCATACAAGTTAGCATAAAAGCGATACCCCATTCGTCTCTTCTCTTGGAGCGAGTGTTGCAGGTCCTAGAACAGCAGTCACACATGGAGCTCTGCATGGGGTCATCCAGGAGTTCCCATCTGAGGAAGCAGCAATCGTTAAGGCTCAAATACATCAGCATGGCTTTAAAACATTTTGTATACACAGAAGAAAAAAGCTGTTATAAAAATGGTATGATGTTTCTATAAAAAACTAAAAAACTGGTCAAATTATAAATATCAAGTTAATGACCAAAAGATATATTTCCATCTACAATGCAGAAAAAGGTTAACATTTTACAAAGGCTCAGGGCTTTTTTTATTTTATAAATCTCATTAGGTTGGCTAATCATTTGAGTGCCCCTCCTTTTAAAATAAATATATTGTTCTCAAATATTTTACAATTATCATTCATCACAATTGTTGTCTATACTTTTAGTTAGCAGGAGATCATTTTTTATAGATATATAAAAAGCACAATACTGATCAAAGTACATGCATTGATGTACTTCAAGTTGGATATGTTATGCTAAAATAAGCTAGCATCCTTGGCTAATGGTGCATACTTGTTGCACATGGCATCAGTTTCATTCATCATATTAAACTGCTGGCAAGAACATTTTCACATACTTCCAACATATCACAATTCCCTTACCGCTCATTTCCCTTTACATAGTGGGCAAGCTTCTTGCTCTCACTTAGAACTTCAGGATCCCATGCGAGCAGTTTGCAGTGAATGTACACCTGAGGAGCACATGAAACATACATGTTTGCTAGGAACCAAATATTCTTTAGAGCACTTTACATTTACCCCCTCACCTCGTCGCCGAGACCAAACTTGAAGGACTGCAGGTAGAGGATGATTGCAGACGAGTGGTAGCGAGGGAGAAACCTGGAGTTTCCCTTCACACTGTCCAGGAGACACCTGAAGAAATTCAGATAAGCGATAAGGACTAAACTCCAGAAAACAATGAAAGAAATCAGAGACTGGATCTCACCCCTTATTTGTAATGATGGGGTACACATTGCTGTTAGCCTGCAGCTCAGGCGTAGTGGCTGCCACACATTCCTCCATGAGCAGCAGCAATGGCTGATGGGACTTCTGCTCCACTGTTGCCCATATTGGCATGAAGGAGCCCAGGGGGATGACATTTGTCTCCGCTACCCCTGTTATTTTTTCTGAAAAGGGGAAAAGTAAAAACGGCTTAGTGTGCATTTTTTGAGTGTTTTGCCTTTGGGAGCATGAGCCCTCACCATTTAGGAGCAGCATGTGGACCCTTACGCAAAGAAAATATATTTCCCCATATATTAACTGTCAATATATTGCATTATTTTGTTTTCTGATTTACTGGTTAATTGAAAAGATTTAATAAAGGAAATCTTGCTGTTGGCTACACCAAGTGATACTGATTAATAATCACATGAAAAACATATTTATTCATATCTACAAAATAAATTGAAAATATATTGAAGATATATAGAATAATATATTGTGTTAATATATTACAATATATATATATTGAATAATATATTGTGATAATATATTGTAATATATGGGATAATACATCAGTAATTGCCGCTTTCCATATATTGAGTAATATATGTAAATATATATAATATATTGGTTGTGTATATATGTGAACATACATTTACTATATATTAACATTTATATGGGGACATGTACTATATATATTCACAAATATATGGGGACATGTATGTACTATATATTCAGTTTTATATGGGGACATGTGTGTAGAATATATTCACAATTATATGGGGACATGTACTATATATATGCACAAATATATGGGGATATGTATGTACTATATATTCAGATTTATATGGGGACATGTATGTAGAATATATTCACAATTATATGGGGACATGTACTATATATATTCACAAATATATGGGGACATGTATGCGCTATATATTCAGATTTATATGGGGACATGTATGCAGAATATATTCACAATTATATGGGGACATGTACTATATATATATATTCACAATTATATGGGGACATGTATGCGCTATATATTCACAATTATATGGGGACATGTATGCACTATATATATTCAGATTTATAAAAGACCATGTACGTACCATATATTCTGAACATGAGTGCAATATATGTTCACAATGAGGAGAAATGCATGTTCTGATAAAAAAAAATCTTTCATTTAATTTCAAACCTTTATTTATGCAGGTGAATCCCATTGAGATCATTGATCTCTTTTTCAAGGGTGACCTGCTGCAAGTAGGTTCCACATGAATACATATAAACATAACAGAAAAACAAAAAAGGACATCATACAGCATATTTACAGTGACTACAGTTTACATAGCTAGTAACATTTACAGGTTCCAACAGTTTCCGATTGGATAGCATCTATCCTTGCTTTAAAAACATTTAGTGGAACCAAATTGCTCAGACTGTTCCAAGTTAGCGGAGCTGCGCATCTAAATGCTATCTTCCCTAAGACAGTCCTAGCAGTTGGCACATTTAATAAAACCACAGCATTCGATCTCAGGCAGTAGCCACTTACAATTCGCCGTGAGATCAGGGAGCAGATGTAGGAAGGAAGTTTCCCTAACATGGCTTTGTATATAAAAATGTACCAGTGACTGAGCCTCCGTACAGTTAGTGAAGGCAAACCTGCCCTTGCATACAGGGTACAGTGATGGGTTAATACTTTACAGTTTGTCACAAATCTCAGTGCACTGTGATAGGCGGCATCTAACTTGACCAGGCAATTGGCAGGTGCATTCATATAGATCAGATCACCATAGTCCAGCACAGGTCAAAAGGTCACAGTGACTAGCCTTTTTCTGGCCTCAAGTGAGAAACAGGACTTGTTCCTGGAAAAGAAACCTAGTCTAACCCTCAGTTTTTTAAGCAGGTTATTGACATGAAGTTTAAAAGTGAGACAATCATCAAGCCAGATACCAAGGTATTTGTAACAGGCAACCACTTCAAGTTTTATTCCTTGTGTAATTAAAATATCTAAAACAGGCTCTGGTGTCTTTTTAGTTTTTGAAAAGAGCATTACCTTGGTTTTATCAACATTTAAAAGAAGCTTAAGCGCTGAGAGCTGAGTCTGAATAATGAGAAGCTTAATTTGTTTTTTTCTATCAATGTGTAACAGTTATCAAAATACTCATTAAAAGAAGGACAAGGAAAGAATAAAAGAAAAGGCCTAAACAACACATTATGTAATGACTCAAGAACATTTTATGTAATTATGTAATAAAACCCACATTTTGTAATAATCTGCTGCATTCTGTAACAGCCTGAACGCAATATAAAATAAATGTCCCTGCATTTTGTAATAAATTATTACATTTTGCAATGGTTATTACAAAATGCGTGAGTTTGCCCTTTTAAAAAAACTGTAATATTCATTATGTAACCATAACCAAACTGTAAATATATCCCAAAATTGATGTTGATATCCATGTTGGCTAATGAATATGGTAACACTTGATCTAGTTTGGCCAATGAAAGATATTCTACTGAAATATTTTTAAATTATGATTAAGGATGATTCATGGTTGAATAATAAATAAACAGTTGTAATGTTATTGTTTGCAACTCATTTGTAATAACCACAGCAATATGTAATAATATATTTCAAAATGTGGCGACATGTATTACATATTTGCATTGAACTTGTTTACTACATAATGGGCAAATTATTACAAAAGGAGGTGTTATTACATAATGAAGGGAAAATGTATTACATTTTGTATAGGTATAGTTAATAAATGATGCATTGTTATTTCATACAGGGCCAAAAAGAGCAGTCTGTTATCCTATTTAACAATCTTGTTTTTTGTTTCACCTGGTGACAACTTTAAACATGAGCTGATCACTCATTAAAACAAGGTCCGGAACAGGGCCAAAAAAACAGTCTTGTACCCTATTTAATCGTCCATCTTGTTTTTGTCGTGCCTTACTCACAAATTCTTGTGTTAATGGATGTTCTTATATCTGATGTCTTGGTCCCTGGATGGTGGTTTACTACAGCATCTGTGGAACAGAACAATTACAAATAATTAGAAGTTCACAAAAGACAGCAGGAAATTATAACAATATCCATAATATCTATATTAAAGCATGGGCTGGCTTGGTGAATAATGTGGGAATACAAATAGTGGAAGAATAGGCTTTGTACATTTTCGTCTGAGTGTGGCGCTACTGGTTGGTATATTTTATGGAATTTGGACCAAGCATCTGCATCTGTGACAGTTCTGTTTAAAACTTTTTTAAATGTAATTGCATTCATCTTTAAAGGTGGGGTAGGTAAGTTTGAGAAACCGGCTCGAGATACACTTTTTGTTATATTCCATGGAATGCTCTTAACATCCTGATAGCAATGAATATCTGAAGTGCTTTGACAAAAAATCCATAAAAAATATCATCTGTGGAAGCCGTGGTACTGTAAAAAGCACAACCAATCATTTTAGCCGGCCCGGTTGAAATGACTGGATGGCCTACCTGCCTGTCAGCCTTCCATCTGTGCACAAACTTATCTCGTGCCCTCATTGGTCATGTGCGCGTTCGTGTGTGTTGGAGGAGGGGCTCTGTAAGGAAGTGGCACATTTTTTCCAGCTGTGTATTTTCAAATTCTAGCAATCTCGAGCTGGTTTCTCCAAAATTACCTACCCCACCTTTAAAAGACTACTTTTATTGAATGAGAGTTTTACCTAGCACAATGAGCCTGGGGTGGTGGGAAGGGAGAACTGGGCCTCGGCAGGAGTGGTAGTCGCCTATGAGTATTAGAATTTAGATGAACAAAGGCATAGAAAAACCCTGAAATAGTACTGACACAAAGCTACAACCCTTGATTTTGTAAGTAGTAGTAGTAAATACATACGTATATACAATATACAACAATACGCATAATGCAATTAGCATACCAGTAATAAAATAACTGAATAAATAGTAGTAGAACCTTTATTTAGCCAGGAAAATCAATTAAGAACAAATTCTTATTACAATGATGACCTGACAGGAGGCAAAAGGCATCCTGAGGGGATGGGGTTTGGGAGGAAAAAATAAAAAGACAGACTCCAGGCACTACAGAACCCAGGAGACAACACAATGACACAGAGCAGAGATGACAGGCATAGCAGTTAAACATATAAAATCTCTAAAACAATATTGCTGTGGTTCAATCTGTCATTAAAATAATATAGAACATTCATCCATTCAATCCTTCATGGCAAGGATAACTAAGCTGAATAGTGAATAAAGTGATATGTGAAAAGTAAAATAACAGTGAAATTAAATGACAGTGCGTTCCTTACCACTGCGATCTGGCTCCTCTGTCCTCGTATCTTTTGGGTCTGATTCCTCACTACTGATGTCTGCCTCTGCATGGGCCCTCTCTCCTTATTTATTCTGTCTCAGTCACCACTGCTATCTGGCTCCTCTGTCCTCTTGACTTGTGGTTCTGCAGGCTTAGTTCGACCTATGAATTTCAACAATGCTCCTGTAAATATATAGATATATAGTATTATGGGTCAACATTAAAATAACATACACTGGAGAGCAAAATGTGAAATGCCATTGACTGTAGGCTACATATTATCCACACAATTGTCAGCAGGGGCAATAACAACTAAAATGTGAACTAACTTGAATGCATTAGTCCACAACACATAGCCTAACGTAGAGTAGAGAATGATGAATGGTTTCTGCAATACACAGAAATAGAAATAAGGTTCAAATTACAATAACTAACCAGACGATGTTATTAATAATAAGCAACAGCAATACTAATTGTTGCTAAAAACATTAGACACGTTGCAAACACACACGGCTAATAAAAGCTAAGTTAGCATCTCATCCACACACTATCATAGCTTAACTTAGCTAACTAGCTAGCATTAGCTCAATTCCTGAACAACATAGAAACTAAAACGGGACATCAAGACTCATTAACACACTGACTGAGCAGGACACTATGCATACAATCTTATAACATTACCAACACTAAAGATCTGCATATATGCTCACATTCTTCACGAACGCATTCTCTCTGTGACGATGGTAATTATGCATGTGACGATGCGCAATAATGTCCTGAACGCACATGTGTAACCAGCTCGAAGACCCGTAGCTGAACTACATTAGCTGTCCCTAAATGTGCCTGACTAAAACACGAACGATATAATGCAGATCAAGGAGAACAAGGGGAATTTACAAGACATAGACTAACTGTGGTTACATTACTTAACTAGCTCATCATCGTCACCAGTCAGAAAATGTCCGTTAGCCGTGGGGCTAGTTTTCGCTATGTTAACTCCATTGACTTATGCTAAAATGTTAGCGATCTAAAGGTCCGCTATTTTTGGCAGTTTTGGGTCGACTTCAGTTGACTGTAACATCGAAAATCTTCGAAATTGAATGTTCACAAAGCTGCGGACCGGTTATACACTCATACACGAGGGAACTAACATAGTTAATGTAGCTGGTGTAGTGCCGAGAGACGGGACATACGGATTAAGCAACTAGACTACTTATAGTGTACATGCAGAATTATTTCAATTTAAAATAGTTTTAAATGCTCACACACATACCTGACTCTGGTGCTGTATTTTCCTCTCGTTTCTTGCACCTGATGAATGCTTTCTCTTTGACACTCAGCGACAGAATCAACAGACAGAGGCAGCAACGCAGATTTGAATCTGCCAATCAGATCAATCTATTGCTGGAGAGGGGGGGGGGCTCCCCGAAATCAGCCGGAAGTGGCGCATTCGAATACTGTTTGGGCTGTCTGCCGTGGGTGCGTTCCACTCCAAATAGCCGGT
>NW_022987959.1:0-17500 GCF_902827165.1 Trematomus bernacchii
TGTGAAGACTGAGACACATTGTGAAGACAGAGACACATTGTGAAGACTAGACACATTGTGAAGACTGAGACATTGTGAAGACAGAGACACATTGTGAAGACTAGACACATTGT
The DNA here is from genome assembly GCF_902827165.1 of Trematomus bernacchii. NCBI lineage: Eukaryota > Metazoa > Chordata > Actinopteri > Perciformes > Nototheniidae > Trematomus > Trematomus bernacchii. The sequence goes on from NW_022987959.1 coordinate 114, forward strand.
GAAGACTAACACGAGACAGAGACACATTGTGAAGACCGAGACACATTGTGAAGACAGAGACACATTGTGAAGACAGAGACACATTGTGAAGACAGAGACAACATTGTGAAGACTGAGAACACATTGTGAGACTAAGACACATTGGTGAAGACTAAGACACATTGTGAAGACTAAGACACGAAGACAGAGACACATTGTGAAGACAGAGACACATTGTGAAGACAGAGACACATTGTGAAGACAGAGACACATTGTGAAGACAGAGACACATTGTGAAGAACCGAGACACATTGTGAAGACTAAGACACATTGTGAAGACTAGACACATTGTGAAGACAGAGACACATTGTGAAGACAGAGACACATTGTGAAGACCGAGACACATTGTGAAGACTAAGACACATTGTGAAGACTAAGACACATTGTGAAGACTAAGACACATTGTGAAGACAGAGACACATTGTGAAGACTGAGACACATTGTGAAGACTGAGACACATTGTGAAGACCAAGACACATTGTGAAGACAGAGACACATTGTGAAGACCAAGACACATTGTGAAGACCAAGACACATTGTGAAGACCAAGACACATTGTGAAGACCAAGACACATTGTGAAGACTAATGGCGCGTTTCCACTACAGCGCGCAGCCCGGTTTTAAGAGGGCTGTGACGTCAGCGGGCCCGTTTGTGGTTGCGTTTCCACTTGGCCTAGTACCCGGCCGGCTGGTCCTAATTCTCAGTTTTTCTGGCCTCATAAATCGTGGGGCCAGGGCCGAGACAAACCGGCTGAGTTTGTGACGTCAACGCTCTCGGCTGCTGATTGGTCGGAGAGAATCGTCACAATCTGCGCGCTAGATAATCCATTTTTACAAACAGCATTTTTGTTAACAGAGGAGCTACAACAATGGCAAAGAAAAGCACCCATGGTCGGTCGAGGAAGTGACACCGTCCATTATATTGCAGATGATAAGGTCCAGCGGGTGCTCGACGGGACAACCTCGCAATATCAAAGTCCTTTCAGGAGGTCTCTACACAGACACTGGACTCTCCAACGGCGTTACTGGAGTCTGCATGGTACGTTTTTGCTAACGCTCTGCTTGAAAGCTTTGTGTCCCTGCTGTGTGTCCTGCTTTGTGTCCCTGCTTTGTGTCCCTGCTTTGTGTCCCTGCTTTGTGTCCCTGCTGTGTCCCTGCTTTGTGTCCCTGCTTTGTGTCCCTGCTTTGTGTCCCTGCTTTGTGTCCCTGCTTGTGTCCTGTGTTCCTGCTGTGTGTCCCTGCTTTGTGTCCTGCTGTGTGTCCCTGCTTTGTGTTCCTGCTTGTGTCCCTGCTTTGTGTCCTTGTCCTGCTGTTGTCCTGCTGTGTGTCCCTGCTTGTGTCCTGCTGTGTGTCCCTGCTGTGTGTCCCTGCTTTGTGTCCCTGCTTTGTGTGTCCCTGCTTTGTGTCCCTGCTGTGTGTCCTGCTTTGTGTCCCTGCTTTGTGTCCCTGCTGTGTGTCCTGCTGTGTCCTGCTTTGTGTCCTGCTGTGTGTCCTGCTGTGTGTCCTGCTGTGTGTCCCTGCTGTGTCCCTGCTGTGTCCCTGCTGTGTCCCTGCTTTGTGTCCTGCTTTGTGTCCTGCTTTGTGTCCCTGCTTTGTGTCCTGCTTTGTGTCCTGCTGTGTGTCCTGCTTTGTGTCCCTGCTTTGTGTCCTGCTGTGTGTCCTGCTTTGTGTCCTGCTTTGTGTCCTGCTTTGTGTCCCTGCTGTGTCCCTGCTGTGTGTCCCTGCTTTGTGTCCCTGCTGTGTCCCTGCTTTGTGTCCTGCTTTGTGTCCTGCTGTGTGTCCTGCTGTGTGTCCTGCTTTGTGTCCCTGCTGTGTGTCCCTGCTGTGTCCCTGCTTTGTGTCCCTGCTGTGTGTCCCTGCTTGTGTCCCTGCTTTGTGTCCCTGCTGTGTCCTGCTTTGTGTCCTGCTTTGTGTCCTGCTGTGTGTCCTGCTGTGTGTCCTGCTTTGTGTCCCTGCTGTGTGTCCCTGCTTTGTGTCCCTGCTTTGTGTCCTGCTTTGTGTCCTGCTGTGTGTCCTGCTTTGTGTCCTGCTGTGTGTCCCTGCTGTGTCCCTGCTTTGTGTCCTGCTGTGTCCCTGCTGTGTGTCCTGCTTTGTGTCCCTGCTTTGTGTCCCTGCTTTGTGTCCCTGCTGTGTGTCCCTGCTGTGTCCCTGCTTTGTGTCCTGCTTTGTGTCCTGCTGTGTGTCCTGCTGTGTGTCCTGCTTTGTGTCCCTGCTGTGTGTCCCTGCTGTGTGTCCCTGCTTTGTGTCCCTGCTGTGTCCCTGCTTTGTGTCCCTGCTTTGTGTCCCTGCTGTGTCCCTGCTTTGTGTCCCTGCTTTGTGTCCTGCTTTGTGTCCTGCTGTGTGTCCTGCTTTGTGTCCTGCTTTGTGTCCTGCTTTTGTGTCCTGCTGTTGTGTCCCTGCTTTGTGTCCCTGCTTTGTGTCCCTGCTTTGTGTCCTGCTTTGTGTCCCTGCTGTGTCCCTGCTGTGTCCCTGCTGTGTCCCTGCTGTGTCCCTGCTGTGTGTCCTGCTTTGTGTCCTGCTTTGTTTCCTGCTGTGTCCCTGCTTTGTGTCCCTGCTTTGTGTCCCTGCTGTGTCCCTGCTGTGTCCCTGCTTTGTCCCTGCTTTGTGTCCCTGCTTTGTGTCCCTGCTGTGTGTCCCTGCTTTGTGTCCCTGCTTTGTGTCCCTGCTTTGTGTCCTGCTGTGTGTCCCTGCTTTGTGTCCCTGCTTTGTGTCCCTGCTTTGTGTCCCTGCTTTGTCCTGCTTTGTGTCCCTGCTTTGTGTCCCTGCTGTGTGTCCCTGCTTTGTGTCCTGCTTTGTGTCCTGCTTTGTGTCCTGCTTTGTGTCCTGCTTTGTGTCCCTGCTTTGTGTCCCTGCTTTGTGTCCCTGCTGTGTCCCTGCTTTGTGTCCCTGCTGTGTGTCCCTGCTGTGTCCCTGCTTTGTGTCCTGCTGTGTCCTGCTTTGTGTCCCTGCTTTGTGTCCCTGCTTTGTGTCCCTGCTTTGTGTCCCTGCTGTGTCCCTGCTTTGGTCCCTGCTGTGTCCCTGCTTGTCCCTGCTTTGTGTCCCTGCTGTGTGTCCCTGCTTTGTGTCCCTGCTTTGTCCCTGCTGTGTCCCTGCTGTGTGTCCCTGCTGTGTCCCTGCTTTGTGTCCCTGCTTTGTGTCCCTGCTGTGTCCCTGCTTTGTGTCCCTGCTTTGTGTCCCTGCTTTGTGTCCCTGCTTTGTGTCCCTGCTTTGTGTCCCTGCTGTGTGTCCCTGCTTTGTGTCCCTGCTTTGTGTCCCTGCTTTGTGTCCCTGCTTTGTGTCCCTGCTTGTGTCCTGCTGTGTCCCTGCTGTGTCCCTGCTTTGTGTCCCTGCTTTTGTGTCCCTGCTTTGTCCCTGCTTTGTGTCCCTGCTTTGTTTAAAGCTCACTTCTAACAAATAAGTCTATTTTATCTTTACATTTATGTTCGACAACCCATGATTTTATGGAGCCCCGAAGGCTAGCTAGGCAGATAGCATTAGCGAGAGCTATTGTTTGCTAACACCATATGTGCCATTGTTTACGTTCAGTTTGTCTTTTCTATAGTTGTTGTTGCTATTTATAGTATTGTGCTGCAGTAGTTTGTGGAATTTACAAGTCATGTTTCTGTTCTAGATGATTACATTGGGACTAGCGAGGAGGAACAGCGAGGAGGACACAACGTCCTCTGCATCAACAGCACAAACCGAGGAGACGATCTGGCCCTGCAGAATCAATGCCATGTCTTATCTTATTGCTTGTTGATAAATAATTGCACCCACCAGCGATCACACAGAAAGATGGCATCATCTAGGCGTCCCTCTGCAGTCAGAAATATCATAAACAACCATCGTCACAAGCACTGTACAGGGGTTTATGGATTTAAGAGAATACTTATCACAGTGAAACCTTTATCATCTGTTGCAATTAAAGCAAATAAGAGAATAAATACTTGGTTAAATAATACATTTTAACTCTTTAGCAGGACAACTCTGCATACTGTTTGAAATTGAGTTTGCTAGCTTGAGGTCCTCCTCTAAAACATAACATTACATAATGGTATTAAGAATACATGATAAATACATGTAGAAAAATTACTCAATTGTAATACCCTCGTTGTGCTAGACTCAAACACATTGCTTATATATTTCAAAGAGAAGAGAACAAAAGAAAACACCTATGCAAAGAGAGCGGTGCACAGCGCTTAATATTTACTTGCACTATATTTCTGTTGATCTGGGTTATTGTGTTGCACTGTTGGAGGAGCCTGTGACCTAAGATGTTCATTGTCATAACTACACTAGCTATGTTCGTATGACAAAATAAAAAACCTTGAACCTTGAGGCTGTGTCTTTCAGACAAACCATCATAATCATATTATTTTATGCTGTGGATACTTTAGCCTCCATCCCATGTTAACAATTTTTTACACTTGCATTTATGAATATAGTTCTGTTGTGTTTCACACTTTTGTATTTATGTTTATAGTTTGCTTTGATATTGCTTCATTTATTAGATTATTATTATGGGGGCAAGTACTGGTGCTTGAAATTCAAATATTTACTAAATAGTCAATTCTGATAACATTTTTTGGTTTAAATAATTTGACAAACACATGTATGTGAAAAAGAAAAGATGTATTTATGTTCAATACAATACAATGAATATTTAGGTATTACACGTAGGTTTCCTCAGGCATCCTGAAGTTCTCCACTTTGTGTGTGAAAGATGGAACAATCACATTCCACCACTCGGTAGCTCGGTCGGTAACTTCTGAAATACACAAACAAAGCATACATATTTTAATAGCTAAAAGTGGTAGCTACAATTAATTAAATACTTGAAATACTTTGGTCGTATAGGGAGCGTGAGCCTAAACACATTGCTAGTTAGCGAACGTTAGCTTACCAGTAGCATTGTAGTTAGTAGTGATTCGAGTCGTCCTGTAGTCTCTGCGGCGTAGGAGGACTGCCCGAACTCTCGCGTCAGCTTCTTCTATACCTCGTCTTGCTATACGTCGCCTCTTTCGAAACAACTCTTGTCTATTTCTTGTGATAATAAACCACACAGCAAAAAACAAGCAAACGATCGCTTCACATCTCCATTGTTGTGTCGCATTGAGATGACGTCACGGCAGTTTTTAAGCAGCGTCGCTCCGCCTATACTGCGTTAACTATAGATACTACCCCAGTTCCTAAACTGTAATGGAAACGCGCCACAAAGTGAGCTGGTCCTAACGAGGCCGGGCGCGGCCAAAGGAGGCCGAGCGGGGCCGAGCGAGGCTGTGTAGTGGAAACGCGGCATAAGACACATTGTGAAGACTTAAGGCCCCGACACACACCAGGCCGTATTCGGCCGTCTTCGGTTGTCTGGCGACAACGCGTTCCTTGTCGCCCAAAGTCAATTTGGTGTGTCCCGAACCCTCGGCCGTGACACGCCTTATTTGGCCTTTCACGGTCAGACAAATGGCCGATTCAACATGTTGAATCGGCCATTTGTCGGACACAAGCTATCGGGCCAAGAAAGCACTCTGATCAGCTGTTCGCTAGCAAATGAGAAGCGAAACGGAAGTGAGGGACGTAAACAAAGGATGAAGAAGGCACAGGACAGCAGCTAAACCCCAGCAGGTGATCCTTAAAGACATCAAACATAGCCCTTAAATGTCCTCTCTTACCTCCCACACATAGCAGGGACATCTCTGATATCGGCGGGAGCGTCCCCGGCTGTCCTCTGCTGAGAGCTCCGTGATTTGTTTGGTCAAGTTGCAGGATTAGTCTCAAGTACCTCAACATTGTCCTTAAGTCCAGTGTCTAAGTAAATGAGATCTACTGCTGTTCATTTACCTATTGTGAGTCGCCTCGGATAAAAGCATCACATGGAAATTGTACATTTAGCAAGAAGTGGCCATTATGACATTACATACATTACTACATTGCTGAGTCAATAAACGACACACCCTCCAGAACACTGCGATCATCAGATGCAGGTCTATTAACTGTGATGTGATAGTATGCACTTTATGTGCTCATTTCATCATTCATGTATTTTTATATTCTAAAACATGTTTTCGATGGACGAGAGTGAAAATGGAACGCACACGCTATTTGTTTGTTTATATCAGTCTGTTCTTCTTCTCTGTCTTCCGGTTGTTGCCTATTTGAATGACGAATAAGACGAATACACACTACCGCCGCCTGCTGGTAAGGAGAGTTATTGCCACTCACGCATGCGCAGTTCGTACGTGCTCGGCTGAAGTCTTTGCGGTGATTTCCAGTGCGACCACACGGCCAAGACGCAGGAGAACACGGCGACGCAACAGTCGGTGTCGGTGAGTTCTCTGGTGACTGCTTGGTGTGTCAGGGCCTTATGACACATTGTGAGACGAGACACCTGAGACGGACCATTGTGAAGACCGAGACACATTGTGAAGACCGAGACACATTGTGAAGACCGAGACACATTGTGAAGACCGAGACACATTGTGAAGACTAAGACCAGTTTCTCACAACTCTGAACACAATTTCATTTTGATTTCAAAGATAAACAGCGATTTATTTCTGATACGGTCCGTGGTTGCGGTCGAATACTCCAAAAAATCAGCTCCTAACTTCTAACCCTATCCCTTGACCTCTGAGTGAAAGGTCACGGGGTTAAGGGATAGTGGATAGGATAATTCAAAAGGACTTAGGAGAAGAGACTGCGGTGCTTTAGAGAATCGACTGCACTTTCACTATCCGACGTGTTTATGATGCGCCAGCGGACGTCATGAATGTGCGTCTGCTGCTGTGGGGAAACTATGGAAACTACAGTTTTCTATCCAGCGGACTACAACATGGATGTTTAATAAGAACGAGGGACTACTGTAAACTCATCTAGAGACTCTGCACCGTGCTCTGATGCTGTTATGCTTTATGAACGGGGACAACAGAGAAACATATTCTTCATGACCAAAGTTGGAATTGAAATAAAAAAGGAAAGTGAAACTTATGCTCGTCACCCTCTCCCTCCGGTCCACATTAATACAAATGATCCCAATACGTATGACTGTATGAAAAGATCTTCAAATCAATACAAATGTATTTATTATAAACGTTAGTCCTTAACATCTATCACTGTGTATATCACCATTCAAACATCTTTTCAAAGTTGAACAAACCCCACACAGCTTAGTAAAGACTGTGAAATGTTGACTTTATTTGATCATTTCAGTCAAAACTAACGTTCATATTTCTCTTTTTGATTATAATACTGATGAACGTTCAAAACAAAGCACTTTGGCAACTTACCACATACGTTTTAAAAAGCTTAATAAGCACCGTAACTTTCATGATATCATTTCTCGTTCATAATCGGTTGTTTCCGTGAACGGCCGACTGTTGGGTGACGGCAAATGCTGCGGCCGCAAGGCATTGTGGGGCAGCATGTTCTCCTCTCCTTAAGGTGAGGGAGGTCCAGTGGTTCCTAAGCTAAAGGAGGTTCTAAAGGAAGTTTGAAACCTCCTTTCCTTTCATCTAGAGAATTGGAACGGCTCTTATCATGGCTGCCACTGAGGGACCTCCGGGTCATTTCACTCCGTTAGGAAGGTTCCTAAGCTAAAGGGACTATTCGACTGCAAGCCTTGTCTCAATAAGCAGAACATCATGACATATAACAGATCAGATACACAGGGACAGGTGTGTGTGTGTGTGTGTGTGTCTCTGTTACCTGTGCAGGTGAGTTCTGCGCAGGTCACGTGTTCCGTCAGAACGGTCCCGTACCCCTTCAGCTTCTCCACGATCCTCCGGTAAACAGCCGCGTCATCGCGCCCCCCTCGGATGCTGCCGCAGAAATACACCTTCATGTCCCCACGTACTGCCTCAGTAACTATCCGAGAAACTACCTGTATACCTCAGTAACTACCTGTATACCTCAGTAACTACCTGTATACCTCAGTAACTACCTGTATACCTGTACTACTTTTATTACACCTGTACTAACTCTATCTATCTCTCTCTTTATTACCGTCTCTTCACTGTCTCTTTCCCGCGCTTCATGTAAACGTGGCTCTGCGTGATGACGTCGTTACCTTACGTTGTGTGTCACGTAAACTTTGATTGGTTGAATCCCAGTAGTCTGGCCTCTCGGACTCTGATTGGAGCAGAGCGACCGGAACTGCCCTACAGGCGGCAGACTTTCAGAATAAAGGCTCAGATAATATTATAATTTCAAAATGTGAAAATAATGATGATAATAAGAAGAATAATAATAAGTTTCCTGTTTACTTTCTCTCTAACAAAACTAATGACAACATGGCTGAGTTGAATACTTGATTGTGTCCATTGGGACATTTGAGAGGTCACATGACAGCAGCTGGTCAGCACTCTAATAACACATGAACACACCCTGTAGAGACTGGAGAGAGTCTAGAGAGACTTAGAGCTCAGTAACTGTTTATTATGGTCTGTAAATACAATGAAACACACTTTAACATGGGGGGGGGGGGGGCTCAGTGGGGGGGGGGCTCAGTGGGTCATCAGCAGAGAGGCGTTCAGGGTCAGCTCCGGCACCTCTCTGGCCACCCGCTGCATCGGCACCATGGGGGGTCCTTCAAGAGACTCGAGAAGACCTGAAGAACGGAGGGGTTAGAGTGAGTTAGTGTGTGTGTGTGTGTGTGTACCCTCTATAATCTTGTGTGTGTGTGTATATGTGTGTGTATATGTGTGTGTGTACCCTCTATGACAGGCATCCTCAAAGTCCGGACCGAACCACCACTGTCTCCGGACTCTGAGTAAATTATACTTTTCATATGTATTATCTGTATTATCTGTGAGACATCGCCACAACGCAACGAGTCAAAATTCTCCGCTATATCAACTGCAAACAGCGTGTCTGACTGATCCACTGTCTGGAGCGATGTGTCTCTGTCACACACACACACACACACACACACACACACACACACACACACACACACACACACACACACACACACACACACACACACACACACACACACACACACACACACACACACACACACACACACACACACACACACACACACACACACACACACACACACACACACACACACACACACACACGACTCATAAACCTTTTGAGAGCATCATCTTCACTGCAGCATCGCTTGCTGCGCACATTCCTGACAGAGGGCAATGCAACTTTTGATGATTTGCTCAACAATCAGAAGCTGAGCAAAGGTCTGGAGCGTTTGGGGCATTAGGAAAGAGCTGCAAGTGTTTCTGTCAGAGCAAAAGAGAGAAGATGGAAGCTGATATAACATCTCATCTCCTACATCTCAAGCTGCAGGGCAACAACACAGTGTGTGCTTTCCAGAGGAAACTGGAGGTTTTCAAAAGTGACCTACAGGTAAGCCTTTTTCATATTTTCTACCACACACATTTCCTGGATTCCAATGAACACCTTGTTGACACTTGATCATACCCTTTTAAGCAGTGCTCCTTATATATTTGTCTTATTTATTTATTTTTTCCTACAGGAGGGACTGCTCCACTTCCCCAAACTTTTGGAACAGACCAAAGGAGAAAATCGTCCTCAGAATCATGTTGAATTCCTGGAGAAGCTGATTGAAAACTTCAAGACTCGCTTTGATGACTTCAGATTAGGAAAACAAGTCCTACTGGACACATCAGAAATGTCAGAGTTCTCTGCAGAAGCACAACACATCTTCCCATGGGCTGCTTCTCTGCAAAGTGAGTTGATTGACCTCCAGGAAAACCTTGCACTGAAAGAGGCTGACTGTGACACTCCCACCTTCTGGACAAAGATGGTCACTGCAGCTCATTTCCCTCTCCTGCATAAGATGGCACATTCTCACAATGTTCGGCTCAACCTACAGGTGTGAGTCTGCATTCTCAACAATGAACATGGTGAAGAACAAGTCCCGCAGCCGACTCACCAATGAACACTTGCATCAGTGTGTCCGCCTGGCCATCACTCCCTTTCTGCCAAAGTTCAAAGTCTTGGCAACAGACCAAAGGTGCCACTTCTCTCATGAAGCAACAGTTCTGGACTTATTTCGACTTTGATTCTTGGGATGGTTTGATTCACTTCGAGACTTTTTGTTTTTGCAACCTCGTGCTAAGAATCGTGTTGCAATTGTTTACAAGTTTGACTGACCGTATTAAACGGACCTTTGTCGTATTGAACATTTTCTTTGTGGACCTTTAAGATTTGTATTTGAGTACCCCTGCTGTATGATATTGTGTATGTGTATGTGTGTGTGTGTGTGTACCCTCTATGATAGTGTGTGTGTGTGTGTGTGTGTGTGTATGTGTATGTGTGTGTGTGTGTGTACCCTCTATGATAGTGTGTGTGTGTATGTGTATGTGTATGTGTGTGTGTGTGTGTGTGTGTACCCTCTATGATAGTGTGTGTGTGTATGTGTATGTGTATGTGTGTGTGTGTACCCTCTATGATATTGTGTATGTGTGTGTGTGTATGTGTATGTGTGTATGTGTGTGTGTGTGTGTGTGTACCCTCTATGATATTGTGTATGTGTGTGTGTGTATGTGTATGTGTGTGTATGTGTGTGTGTGTGTGTGTGTACCCTCTATGATATTGTGTATGTGTGTGTGTGTGTGTATATGTGTGTGTGTGTGTGTGTGTACCCTCTATGATATTGTGTATGTGTGTGTGTGTGTGTGTGTGTATATGTGTGTGTGTGTGTGTGCACGGGTTGAAAGAGTGCACGGGTTGAAAGAATGCACGGGTTGAAAGAGTGCACGGTTGAAAGAGTGCACGGTTGAAAGAGTGCACGGGTTGAAAGAGTGCACGGGTTGAAAGAGTGCACGGTTGAAAGAGTGCACGGTTGAAAGAGTGCACGGGTTGAAAGAGTGCACGGGTTGAAAGAGTGCACGGTTGAAAGAGTGCACATCGTCTACAGTGCACGGGTTGAAAGAGTGCACGGGTTGAGTGCACGGGTTGAAAGAGTGCACGGGTTGAAAGAGTGCACATCGTCTACAGTCTGGGTTGAACTGGCGATGCATTGATTGTAGCGTCTTCATATCATATCCCCTCAGCCTATCAGCACTCAGCAGAGACAAGCTTTGCTTCGCTCTACGGAGGCCGAGAGTCTCAGTTATCACACACATGGAAGTCGAGGAGAAAGAGAAACACAGCGCAACACTTCGGATTTTTCAAGAAAGACGGACAACTTGAAAAATCGCTCGCAAATTGTAAACGATGCCATGCGGCTTTAAAGTACACAAGTAGCACGAGGAAGTTAGCGACGCACATAAAGAGGCGACATGGGGTCAGCGGCTGGAAAGAGAAACCTGAAAGTTAGACATGAGTTCACTCAGTGAGGTGTTCTGTCAGAGAGAGTGGTGTTTAGTTTACAGCAGCCTGTGACTGACAATCATAGTTTACATGTCTTCCTTACTGTAAGCAGTTCTGAAACACCTGTGAAAGGTTATATTCTCTATTGTTCCTATAGAAACCACTGCTTCCTGCTCTCTGGTGAGTTAGCCAATGGCTGAGTGTGAAGCACATCAGGCAGCAGCTGGATGGGCATTGCTCTCTGTGGTAGTTATTTGCACATTGTTAATCCTGGGCATCCTTAAAGCACTTTTTTGTTAATGTATGATTTGCTGCATATAAGGAATAAAACTAAATCCTCTGTCGTACCATATTGAAGTATCATTATTTTGCATCGTATCGCATCGTATCGTATAATGTAGAATCACATCGTATCGTATCGTTGGTGTTTCAAAGGTATCGTTAATGTATCGTATCGTTGGTAGCGTATTGAGATGCGCATCCCTAGTGTGTGTGTGTGTGTGTGTACCCTCTATGATATTGTGTGTGTGTGTGTACCCTCTATGATCTTGTGTGTGTGTGTGTGTGTATACCCTCTATGATATTGTGTGTGTGTGTACCCTCTATGATATTGTGTGTGTGTGTGTACCCTCTATGATATTGTGTGTGTGTGTGTGTGTACCCTCTATGATCTTGTGTGTGTGTGTGTGTACCCTCTATGATATTGTGTGTGTGTGTGTATACCCTCTATGATATTGTGTGTGTGTGTGTGTGTATACCCTCTATGATATTGTGTGTGTGTGTGTGTATACCCTCTATGATATTGTGTGTGTGTGTGTGTGTACCCTCTATGATATTGTGTGTGTGTGTGTGTACCCTCTATGATCTTGTGTGTGTGTGTGTGTGTACCCTCTATGATCTTGTGTGTGTGTGTGTGTGTATACCCTCTATGATATTGTGTGTGTGTGTGTGTATACCCTCTATGATATTGTGTGTGTGTGTGTGTGTACCCTCTATGATATTGTGTGTGTGTGTGTGTGTACCCTCTATGATATTGTGTGTGTGTGTACCCTCTATGATATTGTGTGTGTGTGTGTACCCTCTATGATCTTGTGTGTGTGTGTGTGTGTGTACCCTCTATGATATTGTGTGTGTGTGTGTGTGTACCCTCTATGATATTGTGTGTGTGTGTGTGTGTACCCTCTATGATATTGTGTGTGTGTGTACCCTCTATGATATTGTGTGTGTGTGTGTACCCTCTATGATATTGTGTGTGTGTGTGTGTGTACCCTCTATGATATTGTGTGTGTGTGTGTACCCTCTATGATCTTGTGTGTGTGTGTGTACCCTCTATGATCTTGTGTGTGTGTGTGTGTGTGTGTACCCTCTATGATCGTGTGTGTGTGTGTGTGTGTGTATACCCTCTATGATCGTGTGTGTGTGTGTGTGTGTGTGTGTGTACCCTCTATGATCTTGTGGTAGTTGAAGTGCAGGTAGAGCAGGAACATCATATGGAGAACAGACAGAGTTCCACAGAGCAGCAGACGAGGAGTCTGACCCACAGTCCTGGAGAGGAGAGCTGTCACCTGAGAGAACAGAGGCATCATGGGTAATGTAGTGCTGATGGAGAACAGAGTGGCTGATGGGTAGTGTAGTGCAGAGAGAACAGAGTGGCTGATGGGTAGTGTAGTGCTGAGAGAGAACAGAGGGGCTGATGGAGAACAGAGTGGCTGATGGGTAATGTAGTGCTGAGAGAGAACAAAGGGGCTGATGGAGAACAGAGTGACTGATGGGTAATGTAGTGCTGAGAGAGAACAGAGGGGCTGCGTTTCACTTCGGTTAAATGGATTCCTTGCGTCCCTCTCTTGCGTGGTTTCCCTGCGACTAGTCCCTCCCACCAGGAAGCATGGAGAGACGCAAGGAAACCACGAGAAGCAGGGAAATGAGTTTTAAGGGCAATGGGACGTCCTTTCCTCCGGAGCGTCACGTGAAGCGACGTCCGTTTGTGATGACGCCGCACAGCTGATCGTCTGACAGCAGCTCTGTCCCCGTTGTTTTCACAAACACCCCCGCCTCATTTAGTACACATTTACTGACACAAACATGTGTATCATCTGTTGTAGACCCAAATAAATCAAATAAAATAAGAACTAATTCACAAAAAACATAAACGCCATTCTTAAAATGTATAAACGAACAATAGTTAGATTAATATTGATTAGAGTGCACAATAGAAATAAAATAATTGAGAGAAGAAAGAGAGATATGTTATCTATCAAAACCCAGTTAGATGAACATTCATTGGATTGCACACTGTGTTTGTTTGTGTGGATATGTAGCACATTAACATGTTAAATAGCACTTAATGACTGACTGAATGGAAATGACAATAAATGAAAATGTAAAACGAAAAAAGCGATCATGAAAATGTTTCCAATAAATGAATAAAATGATTGTTGTCCACTTTGTTGTTCAGATATATCACATATTTGTAACTGAATGATGCATTCATTGAAACAGAACCCAGTATGAACTGAGGAGTGAGTCCCGTGAGTTTCATGTGTTTTCTTCACTCCGCTGGGAAACTGCTCTCATGTCAAGAAGCATCAGATCAGTGCGCTGCATCGTCCAATCAGTGAGCGATACACAGTAAGGGGGCGGGGAGAGTCTCTGAGGATTTCATCGAAGGATGGTCTGGTGGTTCCTCGATTATCGCTCCTCCATTGTCGCTCCTCGCTCCTCGATCCTCGGTCCTCGGTCCTCCGGCAAAAATAAGGCCATTGGGACGTTACTCAAAATGGCGCAGACAAATCAACTTCCGGTGAGACCGAGACCGAGGAGCGAGGAAATGAAAAATAAGAGAAGTGAAACGCAGCCAGGGGCTGATGGAGAACAGAGTGGCTGATGGGTAATGTAGTGCTGAGAGAGAACAGAGGGGCTGATGGGTAATGTAGTGCTGAGAGAGAACAGAGGGGCTGATGGGTAATGTAGTGCTGAGAGAGAACCGAGGGGCTGATGGAGAACAGAGTGGCTGATGGGTAATGTAGTGCTGAGAGAGAACAGAGGGGCTGATGGAGAACAGAGTGGCTGATGGGTAATGTAGTGCTGAGAGAGAACAGAGGGGCTGATGGGTAATGTAGTGCTGAGAGAGAACAGAGGGGCTGATGGAGAACAGAGTGGCTGATGGGTAATGTAGTGCTGAGAGAGAACAGAGGGGCTGATGGGTAATGTAGTGCTGAGAGAGAATAGAGGGGCTGATGGGTAGTGTAGTGCTGAGAGAGAACAGAGGGGCTGATGGGTAATGTAGTGCTGAGAGAGAACAGAGGGGCTGATGGGTAGTGTAGTGCTGAGAGCGAACAGAGGGGCTGATGGGTAGTGTAGTGCTGAGAGAGAACAGAGGGGCTGATGGGTAATGTAGTGCTGAGAGAGAACAGAGGGGCTGATGGGTAATGTAGTGCTGAGAGAGAACAGAGGGGCTGATGGGTAATGTAGTGCTGAGAGAGAACAGAGGGGCTGATGGGTAGTGTAGTGCTGAGAGCGAACAGAGGGGCTGATGGGTAGTGTAGTGCTGAGAGAGAACAGAGGGGCTGATGGGTAATGTAGTGCTGAGAGAGAACAGAGGGGCTGATGGGTAATGTAGTGCTGAGAGAGAACAGAGGGGCTGATGGGTAATGTAGTGCTGAGAGAGAACAGAGGGGCTGATGGGTAATGTAGTGCTGAGAGAGAACAGAGGGGCTGATGGGTAGTGTAGTGCTGAGAGAGAACAGAGGGGCTGATGGGTAGTGTAGTGCTGAGAGAACAGATTGGCTGATGGGTAATGTAGTGCTGAGAGAACAGAGTGGCTGATGGGTAATGTAGTGCTGAGAGAGAACAGAGGGGCTGATGGGTAGTGTAGTGCTGAGAGAGAACAGAGGGGCTGATGGGTAGTGTAGTGCTGAGAGAGAACAGAGGGGCTGATGGAGAACAGAGTGGCTGATGGGTAATGTAGTGCTGAGAGAGAACAGAGGGGCTGATGGAGAACAGAGTGGCTGATGGGTAATGTAGTGCTGAGAGAGAACAGAGGGGCTGATGGGTAGTGTAGTGCTGAGAGAGAACAGAGGGGCTGATGGGTAATGTAGTGCTGAGAGAACAGAGTGGCTGATGGGTAATGTAGTGCTGAGAGAGAACAGAGGGGCTGATGGGTAATGTAGTGCTGAGAGAGAACAGAGGGGCTGATGGAGAACAGAGTGGCTGATGGGTAATGTAGTGCTGAGAGAGAACAGAGGGGCTGATGGGTAATGTAGTGCTGAGAGAGAACAGAGGGGCTGATGGAGAACAGAGTGGCTGATGGGTAATGTAGTGCTGAGAGAGAACAGAGGGGCTGATGGAGAACAGAGTGGCTGATGGGTAATGTAGTGCTGAGAGAGAACAGAGGGGCTGATGGGTAATGTAGTGCTGAGAGAGAACAGAGGGGCTGATGGGTAGTGTAGTGCTGAGAGAGAACAGAGGGGCTGATGGGTAGTGTAGTGCTGAGAGAGAACAGAGGGGCTGATGGGTAGTGTAGTGCTGAGAGAGAACAGAGGGGCTGATGGGTAGTGTAGTGCTGAGAGAGAACAGAGGGGCTGATGGGTAATGTAGTGCTGAGAGAGAACAGAGGGGCTGATGGGTAATGTAGTGCTGAGAGAGAACAGAGGGGCTGATGGGTAGTGTAGTGCTGAGAGAGAACAGAGGGGCTGATGGGTAGTGTAGTGCTGAGAGAGAACAGAGGGGCTGATGGGTAGTGTAGTGCTGAGAGAACAGAGTGGCTGATGGGTAATGTAGTGCTGAGAGAGAACAGAGGGGCTGATGGGTAGTGTAGTGCTGAGAGAGAACAGAGGGGCTGATGGGTAGTGTAGTGCTGAGAGAGAACAGAGGGGCTGATGGGTAGTGTAGTGCTGAGAGAGAACAGAGGGGCTGATGGGTAGTGTAGTGCTGAGAGAACAGAGTGGCTGATGGGTAATGTAGTGCTGAGAGAGAACAGAGGGGCTGATGGGTAGTGTAGTGCTGAGAGAACAGAGTGGCTGATGGGTAATGTAGTGCTGAGAGAGAACCGATTGGCTGATGGGTAATGTAGTGCTGAGAGAGAACAGAGTGGCTGATGGGTAATGTAGTGCTGAGAGAGAACCGATTGGCTGATGGGTAATGTAGTGCTGAGAGAGAACAGAGGGGCTGATGGAGAACAGTGGCTGATGGGTAGTGTAGTGCTGAGAGAACAGAGTGGCTGATGGGTAGTGTAGTGCAGAGAGAACAGAGTGGCTGATGAGTAGTGTAGTGCAGAGAGAGAGCAGAGGGGCTGATGGGTAATGTAGTGCTGAGAGAGAACAGAGGGGCTGATGGGTAGTGTAGTGCTGAGAGAGAACAGAGGGGCTGATGGGTAGTGTAGTGCTGAGAGAGAACAGAGGGGCTGATGGAGAACAGAGTGGCTGATGGGTAGTGTAGTGCAGAGAGAACAGAGGGGCTGATGGGAAACGTAGTGCTCACCATGCGCAGGGTGGACAGGCCTCCACACAGCAGCCAGAGGAAGTAGAACAGGAAGTGGAAGTGGATGTTGTAGGTGATGAAGAGGACCACGCAGTGTCCAAACAGACCGTAACCCTGGCAACGAGAGACAGGGAGCGATGTCACTACTTTATCAGAGTATTAACATCACCTGTACCATCACCTGTCTGTAGCATCACCTGTAGCATCACCTGTCTGTACCATCACCTGTCTGTAGCATCACCTGTCTGTAGCATCACCTGTCTGTAGCATCACCTGTCTGTAGCATCACCTGTCTGTAGCATCACCTGTCTGTAACATCACCTGTCTGTAGCATCACCTGTCTGTAAGATCACCTGTCTGTACCATCACCTGTCTGTAGCATCACCTGTTTGTAGCATCACCTGTAGTAGCATCACCTGTCTGTACCATCACCTGTCTGTACCATCACCTGTCTGTACCATCACCTGTCTGTACCATCACCTGTCTGTACCATCACCTGTCTGTACCATCACCTGTCTGTACCATCACCTGTCTGTAACATCACCTGTCTGTAACATCACCTGTCTGTAGCATCACCTGTCTGTAACATCACCTGT